>NW_022103904.1:6143210-6145060 GCF_000313985.2 Echinops telfairi
CCCGAGACCACTCTGAAAGGGGATCTCAGTGGCCTACAAATGGGCTTTGGGTCTCCACCCTGCACTCGCCCCCTCATTCACTATGGTAAGATTTTTTTTGTTCGGATGATACTGATGCCTGATAGCTAATCCCTTCGACACCTCGTGATCGCACGGGCTGGTGTGGTTCTTCCATGTGGGCTTTGAGCTAGATGGCCGCTTGTTTACGTTCAAGCCTTTAAGACGCCAGACACTATATCTTTTGGTAGCCGGGCACCATCAGCTTTCTTCACCACATTTCCTTATTCACCCGCTTTGCCTTCAGTGGTTGTGACAGGAAGGTGAGCATCATAGAATGCCAATTTAATAGAAGAAATTATTCTTGCATTGAGTACTTGAGTGGAGGCCCAGTTTCCATCTGCTACCTTAATACTAAACCTATAAATATTTGCACATAGATCTATTTCCCCATCCTCATATATAAATATATTTTCATGTGTACATGTCTTTGTCTAAACCTCTATAAATGCCCTTTGCCTCCCAGCTCTTTCCTCTATTTCCCTTGACTTTCCTCCTGTCCCAGTATCATGCTCAGTACCCACCAGGATTTCAGCAATTCCTCTTTGTTACATTCCCCTTGATCATGCCCTACCAGGCCTCCCACACCCTCCGTCCGCACCACTGATTTGGATCACTTGTTGTTCCCTTGTCCCTGTGTTTGTTAACACCACTACCTTCCCCCACACCTTCCCCTCTCCCATGTCTCCCGAGAACTGTTGCTCCCGTTGTTTTCTCCTCCAGATTGTTCATCCAACCTATCTTATTTAGACAGACCTGCGGAGATAATAACATGCACAAAAACAAAACAGAGCAAAACCAAGCAACAATATACAACAAAATAACAACAATGCACCAATGACAGAAAACAAAACAAAACACAAGAAAGAAATGCTTGTAGAAAGTCCTAATTTCTAATCCTTGTCCAAATTCCATTTTTACACCAGCTTTCTCTCATTGCTCTGTTGGTTTAGATTCAAGAAAGTTCATGGACATTAGCATTTATCTACTATTACAATAAGTAATGGGAAGGTAGTGATACACATATGAAAATTGAGGTAACTAAAGAAAACCACAGTAATTTTCGATAATCTATTTGATGTCATTATTTTATGTTATTGTTTGGAACTTACAAATTAGCTACAATACAAAACATGGATGGATACCTTTAAAAAGAAGATTTCATGAAATACAAGTGAATTGGGAGGATACTTTAATTTTGTATAACTGAAATTATTAGTTATATTTATGAGCATTAAATATTTTTATATGACATGAGCCACAAGTCAGGGAAACCAGGCCTTTTAACTCATAATCATTGATAATTGCTAGTTGGAGCATATTCCAAAGCAGGAATGAATAAAACAGGAAGACAAATTTCATGCTGATCTGATTTAATTCTCATATTAGATGCTTTAAAACAGTCTGGTGTTTTCAAAATGTTCTGAAAAATAAAAACAATTAAGATGAAGACACAAGGACTGGAGATAAATATTCATTAGTATTGACAAGTATTTCTGAAATACTTGTCCTTATTGAATGTTATAGGATAATGAACTTAACTGAATGCTTCTAAGGGTGAGTTTATTCTCCACTACAGAGAAGAACAATATTTTTCACTAAATTTATCAGTTACACCTTTATCTTTGAATTTTGTGGTCAGGAAATTTTATGTAGAATAAAATGTTGTCATATTCTTGTGTATTGGCTAATTGGTGATGACTATCAGAAATAAGTTAAGGAACAACTGATTCCTAGTGTAATTTGCAATCAACTAATTATGTCATTGTTGCTAAAACAAAAATTCAGTGCTG
>NW_022103904.1:6145579-6147494 GCF_000313985.2 Echinops telfairi
GTCCCTATACCCTCCTGGTATCACTACTCCCATGTCTTTCCTGAGGGGTTTATCTGACCTGGATTCCATGTATTGTGAGCTCTTATCTGTACCAGTGCACATGCTCTGGTCTAGCCAGAACTGAAAGGCAGGACTATGGTCACGATAGTGGGTGTAAGGAAGCCTCAAAGAACCAGAATACTGTGTGTTTCATCGGTGCTGTACTGTGCCCTGGTTGACTCATCCCTTCTTGTGACCCTTCTGTAGGGGATGTCCTATTGTCTGCAGATGGGTATTGGGTCTGTGCTCTGACCTCCCTTGTTCTCAACAATATGCTTTTTTTGTTTTGTTTTGGGGGTTCTGGTTCCATTACCTGATTACGTCAACACCTCATGATTGCACAGACTGGCATGCTTCTTCCATGTTGGCTTGTTGTTTCTCTGCTAGATGGCCATTTGTTTAACAATGGATGGGTGGGATGTCATAAGAGCTGCAAGAGTCCCCAATAAAATTATTAAAAGAAAATTTAAAGCATAGGTTTGAAAAAAAAGAGAGATGATCTAAAATATAAGTCCCCTCCTAGTTCACAATAAAGTTTCAAAATTTTTTTAAAAAACCTACTTTAGTTTAGTTTTAAATGGTGGTAAATGCCACAAAATAAATATATTTTCATCTTAAAGGTTCTTATTCTGATCTTTGACTCTCCTTTTACATATTCATATTCACCTTAGGGAGTAAGGTTTTAAGTTGCATCTGCACTAACTGAATCTATCCATCCATTCATCCATCCATCCATCCATCCATCCCTATTCTGTATTTTCTGTATGCCAGAGTATACAGGAAATGTTAGGTAAGGCATGAAGTTACTTGCCCTGATAGAATTTGCATTGCAGTTAGAGAGACAGAAAACAAACAAATAATTATTGATAAATGGACAGAAAGAAGTAAACACTGTGATAGAAATAACAGGAGTGATTCTTTTGGCAAGCTTAAGAAAGATTCTCTGGGTTAAATTCTGGAGGACAGAATGGAAACTGTCCTGTGACTAGCCAGGGCAAAAGTGTTCAAGATAAGAAGGAAAAATAAATGCAAAGGCCTGAAGCGGGACAGAGCTCAGCATGGTATAAGAAATGACAAAAGTTTGCATCACTAACTGCAAGACATTTTTTTAGAAGCTGACATAGGCATCAGCCTGGCCATTTATGAATACTTACCTGGAGAATAAACATATGTGACATTTCAAAAAATGATCCAGTATTCTAGAACTAGGAGGCTAGGAATCGGTAACAAACTGTCCTTTTTTTGAGCGGTGGGGAGAAGACATTCCTTGTATTGGATCAGCATTGTAGGGCAAGTTTTGAGTCCTGGTGCCATTTTGACAGAATGATAGCAGAATCAACACAGGCTTGCAAGTAACTTTAATCTTTTTTGATGAGTTTGGATGATTGAAAATCAGTCTTGAGAAGGATAAGACAATTTCAAGAACAACAATGCTGTAGTTATTAACAATATTTACCAAGGACAATTGAAAATGAATTGATGCCCTTAAATTTTGGTGTTGGTGAGGAATATTAAATATAGCATCGACTGCCAGAAGAATGAACAAATATGTTTTGGAAGAAGTACAACAGATACTCCTTACGAACAAGGATGGTGACACTTCATCTCACATACTTTGGGTGTATTATTGGAAGGGACCAACCCTTAGAGAAGGACATCATGGTTAGGATAGAGCCAGTACAAAAGAGGAATAACCTCAACCAGGTGGACTATAACAATGGACTCAAACAGCAACAACTGGAAGGATGGTATAGAACTGGACAGTTTGGCTTTGTTTACATACAGGTCCCTATGAGTTGGAACCAATCGATGGAACCCAACAACAGGCAAGGTTGTGTACAGTATTGGGATGTTTCTGTAAACTGGAACCTTGGTG
>NW_022103904.1:6148648-6150444 GCF_000313985.2 Echinops telfairi
CTACCCATTCTCCCTTTACCCTCCCTGTTTTGCCACTCACACCACTGGTCCTATAGGGCTCATCCATCCTGGATTCCCTGTATCTGAAAGCTATTTTAATGGTATTTTGAAGACTGGAAGGACCACCCAAAATTAACACGTTCCTGCAGAGCTTCCAGACTAAAAACAGACTATGAAGAAGAAATAGGTTGGCTACTTCAGATAAATTAGGCACTGAAAATCCTATGGATAACATCAAAACATTGTCAGATACTGAAAACCTAATGAACAGAAGCAGAACTTTATCGGAATCAGTGCCAGAAGATGAGCCTTTCAGGTCAGAAGACATTCAAAATACAAGGGGGTACCCCCCCACAACTGGAAAAAAGCTCTGTTGGGGGAGCTTTTGTAGTATGCATTTTTCCTGCTAGGCAACACTGAGTTAGTGCACCCAGTGGCAGAGCTTGGGAAGCTTCTCTCTGGTCACAGTTAATTTTTCATAAAAGTGGTTTCACTTAAAACTCACTTTTTTGTGGTGGTTGATTTAAGGGAATAGTGTGTGACTGTGAAATTTTATTTCCTGCTCAGGAAAAATGTCACAGAAATGGTGTGCTGTTGAACACAGCTTACGAGGACAACTCTGGGAAAAACTCAAGTGTATGAGTGATTTTCTTGTTTCAAACAAACATGAAATGTCAATTGATAACAAACCTCATTCTGGACATCTGTCAACTTCCTGAACAGATGAAAATGTCAACAACATTCGTGCACTTTTGTTTGAAGACTGACGATGGACCATTGAAGAGATGGTCTCGGAGCTCAATTCAGTGAACTTTAATGGAAGATTTGGGAATGAGAAGGATATTTGTGCCTCTGTTTCTGACTGACGTGGAAAAGGAGCATTGAGTGGAAACATGCCGTGCTTTGAAAGAACAGCTACAAAGCAACCCAGACTTTTTTCCCCCAAGGTCATTGCTGGTGACAAGATATGGTGCTATTCATACGATCCAGAAAGCAAACACCAGTCAAGCCAGTGGAAGATGCCATCGTCACCTCACCCCCAAAAATCTTGTCTAGTGAAACCAAAGATCAAGGGGATGCTCATTTGTTTTTTTGATGTGAGGGGCATAATGCATTTGGAGTTTTTTCCACCATGTCAGACTGTTAATCAAACTTTTTATTGAAAGGTTCTGAAAAGTTTGCGTAACAATGTGTGACAAAAGGGTCTGATTTGTGTCTTCTGGGGAACTGGTTTTGCCACCACGACAACGAACCTGCTTATGCAGCCATCTCAGTTTTGGCAGAAACAAAAACAAAAAAACCCAGCATGCTTCTCTTGTCCCACACAACTTACTCACCTGACTTCGCTTCTTTCGACTTTTTTTTTGTTTCCTTGAATGAAAAGAGACATGAAAGGATGGTGATTTGACCACATACAAGAGGTGAAGAAAAATCGAGGGAGGTGCTGTCAGCCATTCCCACAGATGAGTTTGAAAAATGTTTCCAAGACCAGAATTGCGTATTTGACAAATGTATTAAGTGTAATAGAGAGTACTTTAAAGGTGATAAGGCTGTTTTGTAAAAATATTTAAATACATAGTTTTGAAAAAAAAACTTACCTGATTGAGGAAGAAACAACTGAAGACATCAAATAATTATTGGCACTTGGAATGTACAAAGTATGACTTTGGAAAATTGGAAGTCATTAAAGACGCTATACAAGACATAAACATTGATATTCTAGGCTTTATTGAACTGCAATGGATGGGTGTTTTCCATCTTGAAACAGAGGATTCCAAAGAAGATGTCGATAAAGG
>NW_022103904.1:6150783-6151858 GCF_000313985.2 Echinops telfairi
CAGGGTTGTAGTCTCTCATCATACTTACCCAATCTGTACACTAAGCCAGTAATCAGAGAAGCTGGGTAATGTGAAGAAGACTGCAGTATCAGAATTGAAGGAAGGAGTATTACCAACCGAATAAACAGATGCCACAACCTTGCTTGCTGAAAGTGAGGAGGACTTGAAGCACTTGCTGATGAAGATCAAGAATTGCTGCCTTCAGTGTGAATTACAGTGCACCATAAAGAAAACCAAAATCCTCAGAACTGGACAAATAGGTAACATCATGATGAACAGAGAAAAAAATTGAAGTGAAGGATTTCATCTTGCTTGGATCCACAATCAGTGCTCATGGAAGCAGCAGTCAAGAGATAAAATGACACATCACATTAGGTAAATCTGCTGCATAAGATCTATTTAAAGTGTTGAAAAGCAAAGCTATTACTCTGAGGACTAAGGTGCACCTGACTCAAGCCATGATATTTTCAATTGCTGCATGTGGAAGCTGGGCAATGAACCAGAAAAACTGGAGAGAGAGAGAGAGAGAGAGAGAGAGAGAGAAAGAAAGGGAGAAAGGAAGGAAGTATGGTGTTGGTGAAGAATATTGGAAGTCCAGTGACTGCCAAAAGAACAAACGGATCTGTCTAAGAAGTAGTACAACTAGAGTGTTCCTCGGAGGCAAGGATGGTGAGATTTTGTTCTGAGTACTTCCCTGGGGAAGGATATCATGCTTGGTAAAGTAGAGGGGTAGGTAAAAAGAGGAAGGCCCACAACGAGATGAGTTGACAAAGGGATTGTAACAATGGGCTCAAAATTAAGAACAATGTGAGGATGGTGCAGGACTGGGTGGTATAGCCTTGTATCGTACAAAAAGGGTTGAAATGAGTTGGGAGCCACCTAGATGGCAGCTAACATTCTTAGTATTTATTTTGTCCACACTCGTGATAGAGATTTTCTACTATTTATCTTTTCCTGTAGTGGTTGCCTCCTGCCATGTTCCCTCCTCCTTCTTTACACTTTCAGAATCTGAATCTTCTTCCCTTCTCGTCCATGTTCCTTTCCATGTAGGATTTTCCACTCTTTTTTTTTTTTT
>NW_022103904.1:6153694-6155146 GCF_000313985.2 Echinops telfairi
GTCCTCTCTGGACTGGCTGCTCTATTTGGCCTAGTGGGTCAGGATGTGCTCCAGTCTCTCCTCCTCCCCCGTCATCTGTTCCTGTGTGCTCTGGTCAGATATATCCTTCTCCCGAAGCTGCAGATTCAGTGCCATCGTTTGAGATACACTCTTCTCAGGGGAGGGGGATTTTCCACTCTTTATGTAAAGCAAGTTAGCTTCTCATCCATCTGTAGACATCAGGTTATCCCTTTTATAACCAAACACTTATTGACATGCTATATTATAGGTGGGTAAGTGAAATAACATATTGCTACTAGGGTTCATGTTTGTATATGCACAGATCTATTCCAAACAAAACAGGTTGAAAGTTCTATAGACTTTGCAAAAGAACAGTCAAATCTGTCTTGGAGAAGGTATAAAAAGAATGCTTTTAGAAATGAGCATGATATAACTTTGTCTCATGTACTTTGGACATCTCAGGAGATACAAGTTCCTGGAAAAGGGCATGATGCTTGGTAAAGTAGAGAGCCAGTGAAAAATGAAGAAGACCCTTGACGGTGAGGATGAAGCTGGGTTGGGCTGTGTTTCCTTCTGTTACACCTGGGAAAGCTATGATCAAAATATCAAACAATAGCAGCAACTATGATTAATGGACTTGCTATGGAAGCTTTGCATCAAGTTTAACAAGTTTATTGTAATTCTACCCACATAAAGTAACATTTGGTAGCTGGATTAAGCATTTTAAGGAAATTTGGGAAGGCCTCAAAAAATGAGCTAGGAGAGCAAAGACCTTCGACATTGATGAATGAAGAAACTGTTGCTGGAGTACAGAAATTGGTGGACGAAGGCCATGGAATTGTCCTTGATGCAATAGCTACTCAAGTTGGGATTTCACAAAGTTTGGCATTCTCAATTTTAAGTGAACATCTTGTCAGCAATTTTACAGCTTGATGAGATCCTAAAGCATGGAAAGATCAGCTAGTTCAAAGAGGTGATTTTTCCATCAGTCTTTTAAGCAAGATCAAACAAATGAACGTGATTTCGTGGAACAAACTATAGTGTGGATGAGTTGGATCAATAGGATCCAGAGAGAATGGTCCGGGGAAAATAGTGGCTACTAATGGGACTAATTGAATTCAAGGCAGAGAGGTCAGTTCAGAAAGATATATAGTGACTGTTTTTTGGTATTAAAAAAGTGTTATCTTGAGAGATTTTCCAAAGGACACAGAATGATCACAGGCCTGTTTAAAGCAGAAGTTTTAATAAAATTTTAAAAACCCTGCCTGGGTAAGAAAAAGGTCAAGAACCTGGTATATATATATTTCCCCCCATACCATGAATGTACCTGCTTATTTTTTGAGCGCAGCAAGGGCAATCCTATGAGAATTTCATTCAGAAACCTTATATCACCTACCCTACAGCCTTACTCTTACCCTTTCAGACATCCTTTTGTTCCCAAAGCTCAAAAGA
>NW_022103904.1:6156610-6157598 GCF_000313985.2 Echinops telfairi
TCTTATTCAATATCATGCTGGAAGTCCTCGCCAGAACTGTTAGACAGCAGAAAGAAATTAAGGGAATACAATTGGGCAAAGAAGAAGTGAAGCTCTTGATATTTGCAGATTGTATGATTTTACGTATAAAGAAGGCCCAAACCAAAACACTTACTACTACAAAGTCTATTCTGACTCAGAGGAACCCTGTCAGATAGGGTACAAACCTCCCTTGTGGGTTTCTGAAATCATAACTTTTAGGAATTAGAAAACCTCAGTTTTCACTGACTGAGCGGCTTGTGGTTTTGAACTGCTCATGTTGTATTAGCAGCCCAGTGCATACCCAACACACTGCCATGGCCTCTTGGATTCCACAAAAGATTATTGGAAACAACTGAGGGATTTGGTAAAGGATTTGGATACAAGAATAATAAACAGAAATCAATTACCTGGCCACCCTTGGCTATCTCTTAGGAGACAAGATGTTGTAGCCACTGTGTCAATCCATCTCCTTGAGAGCCTTCCTCTCTTTCACTGCTCCTCTGCTTTACCAAGCATGATGTCCTTCTCTAGGGACTGGTCTCTCCTGACAACATGTCCAAAGTAGGCAAGATGAGGTCTCTCCATTCTTGCCTCTAAGGAGCACTATGGCCATATTTCTTCCAAGACAGACTGGTTTGTTCTTTTAGCAGTCCATGTTACTCTGAATATTCTTCTCTAGCACCACACAATTCAAATACATCAATTCTTTTACAGTCTTCCTTATTCAGTGTCTAACTTTTCATGCAAATGAGGTAATCAAAAATACCATTGCTGGGGTCAGGAGTACCCTAGTTCTCAAGATAGCATCCTTGCTTCTCAATGACACTTTAAAGAGTTATTGTGCAGCAGATTTACTAAATGCAACGCATCTTTTGATCTCTTGATTGCTGCTTCCTTGAGAATTGATTGTGAATCCAAGCATGACTAAATTCTTGAAAACTTTGACTGTTTCTCCATTTATCATGAT
>NW_022103904.1:6161929-6163066 GCF_000313985.2 Echinops telfairi
ATCCATACATCAATTGTATCAAGCATATTTATACATATGTTGCGATCATTGTTTTCCAAACATTGGCTTTCTATTTGAGCCCTTGGTATCAGCTCCTCTTTTTCCTCTCCCTGCCCCCCTCCTATGCTCATGACCACTTAATAAATTATAAATTATTATTATTTTCATATCTTACACCAACCGTTGTCTCCCTTCCACCACGGTTTCTGTTGTTTGTCCCCCTGGGAGTGGTGGTAGTGGTTATGTGTCGATCATTATGATTGATTCCCCCTTTCTCCCTCTACCCTTCCCTCTCTACCCTCCTGATCTGAATTTTAATATACTGGATGAAAGTATATTATAAGATACATGTTTTTCAAGTACTCAGTATGTTGATGTTTCACTGTCTTGGTGATGTTTAGTGAAGAAAAAATGCTTTTAATTTTGATGAAGTCCAATTTATATATGCATGCAGGTATGTAATTTGTGCTTTTAGCATCATATTTAAATAGAAGACCACAAAGATTTACTCCTATGTTTGTTTGTAAGAATTGTGTAGCTCAGCTTTCATGCTCAAGTCTATGATTATCTTGAGTTAATTTTTGTTTTCAGAATGAGGAGCTGTGGTGATGTAATGATTAATTGGGTTGCTATTATATGAAATGTAGATAGTGTGAACCCACCAGCTGATCCATGGGAGAGAGATGTGGTAGACAGCTTCTGTAAGTATTACTGCCTTGGTAATACTTAGGTCAGTTCTATGAATTGAAATTGACTTGATGATATTGAGTAGCATTCCAACTTACTTCATTTTCATTTTTCATTATTTGTTAAAGGATTCTTTTTTCTCCAGTTAATTGTCTTAGCATGCTTGTTACAAAACATGGAACCATAAATATTATTTTTGGTTTCTCAATTCTATCTCATTAATCTATATATGTCTATCCTATGTCAGTACCACACTTAAATTTTTAAAAATTAAATTAATATTTTAATTTAAATAAATAAATAACATATTTTAAATTCAATTAAAAAATTAATATCCTGTAACTAACATAATATCTGCTATATGAGGGGTACCCCAAAACCCCAGAATTTTTTATTCAAAGCTATGTATTTAAATTTTTTTACAAAACAACCTTGTCACCTTCAAAGTAT
>NW_022103904.1:6164339-6192600 GCF_000313985.2 Echinops telfairi
TTCTGCATAATGAAGATTCTATAACACTTAATTGTGTTCATGTGGGACCTGTACATATACCAAGAGGCAGTTGTTTGACCCAAAGAAGGAAGTACTACATGGTTGAAAAATCAAAGGTGTGCATCAAGGTTGTTACCTTTCACCATATGTATTCAATAGGTATGCTGAACACATAATCTGCGAGGCTAGAAATAATGGAGAAGAACCTAGCAACACTACTGGAGGCAGGCTTAGTAACAACTTTCGATATGTAGTGACACACCTGTTCTTGCGGAAAGCATGGTGTCGATGGAGACCGTGATGAAAGTCAAAGACGGCTGTCTTTGGTATGGATTACAGTTCCATGCAAAGAAAACTATGTTCCTCACAACTGGACCAAGATACAATATCTTTTTAAATGGAGAAAGGATCTAAATTGTCAGGATTTCATTTTACCTGGATGCCAATCAATGCTCATGGAAGAAATAGTCAAGAGCGAAAGAACCTATTTTATTGGGAAAATCTGCTACACAACACTTCTTTAAAGTTTTATAGAGGAAAAAGTTAATTTTAGGACTAAGATGAATCGGACTTACATCATGGTGTTTTTAATCACCTCATATGCATGTAGAAGCTGCACAATGAACAAGGAAGACTAGGGAAGAATGGATGCATTTGAATTACTGTGTCAGTGAAGCACTTTGACAGAATCAAGGAGTGCTAGAACAAACAAATCCGTACTGAAAGAAATCCAGCCAGAATGCGCCTTGGAAGTAAGGGGAGACTTTATCTCACCTACTTTGGACATGCCAGCATGTGAGAGCAAACAAAGCTAGATAAAGTGGAGGGCCAGTGAGAAAGGGACAGTCCCTTCACAAGACGGGTTGATGCCGTGGCTGCACAGTGACTGTCAGCGTAACAACTGGGACGATGGCGGGCAGTGTTCCGTTCTGTTCTGCATGGGTCATTATGAGTCGGAACAGATTCAGCCGTGCCAAACAACAGTTTCATTTATTTCTACTCTCATTTTTTATTGTCTCTAATTTGTTTTGGGTTTTGTTTGTTTTTGTATTTTAGTTTCTTAAGGTAGAATGTTAGTTATTTGAAATCTTTCTTTTTATTTATTTATTTCTTTCTTTCTTTTTTTTAACATTTTATTAGGGGCTCATACAACTGTTATCGCAATCCATACACACATCAATTGTGCAAAGCGCATTTGTACATCGTTTCTCAAAACATTTTCTTTCCACTTAAACCCCCGACATTAAGAAATCTTTCTTTTTAGATAAAAATAGGCCTTTTAACCTCTTAGTTTCCTACAAAAATTATTTTAAGTGCATCTCATCTGTTCTGGTAGTTTGTGTATTTATTTTCACCCATCTAAAGTACATGAGTGCATAAAAATGTACTGTTATAAAACCATAGAAAGCTTTATTAAGCAAAACTAAAACACATTTGTCAATCTCATAAAGGTAAATATCTTTATGACAGCATTATTATGAAGGAAGAAATGAAAATTAAAATGTTTTTTCATACCAAGGGAAAAGAACTTGAACACTATAATGAGGCCAGATCCCAGGGGGAGGAGGCGGGGAGGCACACAGAAGCAAGGCAGGAGGGTGGGTGGGAAAAGGAAAAAGGAAAAAGAACAGCCTATTGTTTAATGGGAAACTGTTTTCCGAGATGAGCTGTACAACTACATACAGTTTGTTTTTCTTTGTATGTGTTATACACCGCAAATAAAAGGGAAATTGAATCAAATGAAAGTAATAAAAAAGAGTGGGGTGGAGAAAAGAGCGAAGGGTCCCACTCTTAAAACCCTTCGGAGTCCTTACCCATCCGAACGTAACGCTGGTCGGAGTGCGTCTAAAAGGAAGAAGAGAACTTGAAACTGACTAAAATTCTGTTGTGATGCACAAACTACTTTCAAACAACAACAAAACAAAGATTTGAGGATTTCCAGGGTACCCTTTCTCAACACATACTCTCCTGACATCTCTGCACTTCTGAAGGCATTTTTACATCTCTCTAACCATTCCCAAGTCCAGTCTGCACTCTTCAATTTGCAGCATGCCAAAATGACATATTTGGAATTCTCAAAGGACTAAAATCCCTTTTAAATGTTCCTTTTAAATGTACTTTGAGGAAGAAAAAGAGGATAGAAGAAGTAAGATCAGGGCTGTAGGGTGGATGGCCGACATTTCCCAATGAAATTTTCATAGGACAGCCTTTGGTACTCTGGAAAAAAAAAAGGATAAAAAAATAAAATATACTAATAGTTTATGAGGTTTCTGCTTTCATCACACTTCATCACATAATAATAAGACTTATTTCTCTCTTGCTTGTTGGAGCTGCTCAGGTGGTTGTGAAGTCGGATATCGTTAGGGTTTCGGTTTGTATTTCAAGTCTTCTTTTGGTTGATTTGCAGTACAGTTGTTCTCTCACTGTAATTGGACTCAAGAATTCTTCAACTACGACTTAAATTGCCTCTTCCTTCAATACTCTCTGTTTTGTCTAACATATTTTAGAGCTTTTTAAGGTGCATATGTATTTATAATTGTTATGTCTGCTTTCTGCGTTG
The DNA here is from genome assembly GCF_000313985.2 of Echinops telfairi. Taxonomy (NCBI): domain Eukaryota; kingdom Metazoa; phylum Chordata; class Mammalia; order Afrosoricida; family Tenrecidae; genus Echinops; species Echinops telfairi. The sequence continues at coordinate 6,166,900 of NW_022103904.1, forward strand.
TCCCTTTTCTTATTTTAAGATTTACTTCTTTCTCCTTAGAATAATTATTTCCTTAAAATATATTGTCTCACATTTGTATAACTACTCCAGCTCTTTTTTGGTTATTATTTGCATATGTTATCTTTTTTTAAAAATCCTTTAATATTCAATCTACTTGGATCTTTAAAGTGTCTTTTTGTACATAGAACATAGTTGGTCTGTCTTAGAGAAAGTACATCCAGAGTGCTTTATATCAGAAAGGAAAAGATTTATTAACAAAATACATTTGTATTCACTTATGTAGTAATATTATTGGAACTCTTCATTTCTTTATGTGAATTCAAATTACTATCTTTTTTCTTTTTTCCCCCTCGTTTAAGCCCAAAGGACTCTCTTCTTTGGTATTTCTCATAGGACAGGTCTGCTAAGAATGAATTCTCTCATTTTGTGAGAGCTAGCTAGCATGGAATGGTCACATAGTGGGTTAAAAAGTCACAAAGCATGCTGTTCTTAATAAAAGTCAGCTGTTCGTATAGCCACTCCTTGGTTATTATAAGATTTTTGTTAATTTCCAGAGTTCTCTAAAAATTGATTGTGACAATTTTGTCAGCATTCTTATTGCTGCAATTTAATCTGCAATTTTAGAAATAATTCCTCCCTACATATGAAATTTAATTTTTTTCTAATAGCTAAATTTAAAATAATAAAAGGGAACATAGGAAATTAGTTTTCATAGTATATTTTATGTAACCAAATATATCAAATATAAAGGCATATAAATTAATAATGGATATGTCATATATTGTATTACATCTTAGAAATGTAATCTACTTTAGCCTTATATCGCACATTAATTTGGACTATCCCCCTCAAAGGCTGTTTGGTCACATGGTCACACATTCTATCATAATGGGAAAAAAGTGTTAGAATGTAGAAGAACAAACAGAGGCTTTGAAGTTCAAGTCTTTCCTTTCTTCTTTACCCACAAGTATTGAAAGTTAAAAACGATGTTGAACCACTACTGTACCCACTTTCAGTGGGAGAAAGACGGGGATTTCTACTCCCCTAAAGATTCACAGTCTTGGAAACGCACAAGAAAGTTCTACTCTGTCCTGTAGGGTCTCTAAGGGTTGGAATTGACTTGATGGGAGTGAGTTACTGAGCTATGCCCACTCTCAAGAAGCCTGGAGGCGTAGTGGTTTATGTGTTGGGTTGCTAGCATCATGGCCAGCAGTTCAAACACACATTTTTCTCCTTGGGAGAAAACTGACGCTTTCTGCTCCCATAAAGATTTAGTCTCAGAAACCCAAAGGGGCAATTCTTTTTAGTCCTATTGGGTTATAGTGAGTTGGACTTGGCAGTGGCTTGAGTTATAAGTCTACTTTCTACTATTTGTACCTGTAACCCTTGAGTCTGTCACCTTACAGGAGAAAAGAGATTTTACAGATTGGCCTGGGAAGGCCTGATGCCTTTGCAAACGCCCTTTGGAGGAGTGGCAGTAGCTTTAGAGATGGTAGTAGTGACTATGGAAGCAAGGGGTTGAAGTGATGCAAGGAAGGGGCCACAAACCAAAGCATGCCCACAGCCTTTAGAAATGAAAGAGCCAAGGCAATACTTTCTCTCTTAGAGGAAATAACCCTGCCCACACCGTGGCTTTAGCACAGTGAAACTGATTTTAGACTTCTGGCCTGTAGATGTGTATTCTTTTAAGCTCATCGTAATCTGTTGCAGCAGCAATAGGAAAGCAATATGCTCCCATAGCAGGAAGTAGAAAGAATACTCACTTTTGACTTTATATAACTTTTTTTTTTGTCAGCAATGTAGAACTCATGGTCTATATAAGCCAGGGTCTCTATCAATTGTGATCCCATCACTGATTGAGGCAGTCATTTTCAATTTTAGTTTTTTCAAATGGCTTTTCATTAGACCAGGGAACTTAAACATTATCAAGAATTTGGCATATACCCAGAAATTACAGGGTAGCTGTAGAATTTATATAGTTATCTCTAATGTTCCTGGAACTCCGTGTCTTCTTGGTGGAGTAGTCTGTTTTCAGTCCAATCAGTTCTTCCTGAAACTGAACCACACATAAGATATATGCTTGATGATTCAGATCCACTCTGAGGTTTTCTGCAAAGGAAGCAACAGAAACTTAAACCATGATTTGAAATCATGTAAATCATTGAGCCTCTTTTGAAATGATGACTTCCTTTCTACCAAATAGCTCTGTAATTTTTTTATATCTTTGATTTTGTTGAACTCGGGCCAAACCGCAATAGTTGAATGAGTACATCTCTTGTTTTGCCTTTCTGCTAAGTCTACAGGCCCTCGTTTGAGTCTGAAATTTCTCTTCTTTGAGTAAAGACATGATTTCTAAGTACTGTGACTTGAATTTCAGATATTTGTTTCAATCTTAATGCACTATCTTTTATACCACTTAGAGTAAACCAAGTGGATCTGTCAATCTTTTACCAAGTCCTTGACTCCAGAAAGCAGCTCACCGAATCACTTTGTTTCTCTGACTGTGGCATCTCATTGAAACTTCAGTTCATTTTGCTACACAGTTTGCTTTAACATTTTCTAAATAGCCTTAAACTGTCATACACTGATTTATAACATCATAAAAAACACATAATTTTGGCTGCTTTGCCCATCATTTTATGTGATGAAAGGAATTTGTAATACTTAAAGCATATTTTTTTTTCATCTATGGATGTTATATTTAATACATTTTCCTTTTGTTCAAATTAAGTAAACTGTTGAAAACTGTTTTTCCCCATCTTTTATTATGTGGTTATAATTGATGATGAGGGTTTTTCTTTGTTTAAAGCAACTTTAAACTACTTCATAGCAGCTACTTAGGTCTTACTTGTTGCCACCATGACTAACTAACTATTAAATAAGTTCTTGGTTGCTATTATTGTTAAACATCTCCTACTGAGTATGCCTTGAAACCAGGAAGTGTTGAGTTTGGTCTCTCAGCTGTATTTTGAGCTTCTGAGACACCAATTCTCAAACTTGCCTGCATTTTGGAATCATCTGAGAAGTTAAAGAAAAAGTACTGATGCTTGTGGCTAACCTCCAGAGAGTCTGGTCTGGCTTCTGGCCTCAGAATTAGGGTTTAAAAAAAGCTCTCCAGATGATTCCAATACCCAACAAACGTTGAGAACTGCTGTTCCACAGAATGACTCCCAAAGTTATAATGGATAAAAATCACTAGGGATCTTTCAAAAAACAAACCAACCAAAATCAAAACACAGATTCCCATGTGTCACTCTCAAGCATTGAGAGAAGGCTCCTGGAGCAGGCATCAGGTGTCTGTGCTTTGAAGCAGTGTCCCAGGGGACCTCCAAGTCACAGTTTACAAAAAAAATGTGTCTTATAAGGTATTCATTTTCCACATATTGCTCTCTGGCACGCTTTCCATAATGCCCTCTCCTTTAACACCACGTGCTTACTTGCCCCCTTTTGTTGCTGAGCGTTCAGAGTGCAAGTTCTGCTGATGGGGGAGGGGAGCTCCCTACAATTTATTTTGCCTTTTGGAGCAGGTGCCACCACTGATGGTTTCTGAGTGCTCCGTAGTCTACCGCTGACGTGGTTGGTGTAGTAGGAAGGCTTCCTTGGTGATGAAATATCCTCACTGGGTGACGAAGATGTATAATTTGAATGGTTTCTTAATGAGAATGAAGGATTTGATTAAATTTCCTGAAATTCTTATCCAATCTCAAGTTAATAGTTTGGGCTAATGTTGTTAAAAATCTTACATTTAATAAAAGAATAGTGGGAAGAATTTTCAATGAAAGTGAAATTTAACAAAAATCACAGCAAAATAAAGACAGGTTATTACTAATATGTTTCCTTTATTATGTGAAAATTATGCATTAGGGAAATCTAGAACACAGAAGATAATATATGTGTAATTCACCTAAGTTACCCCTGGATGGCACTGTGGGCCCAGGAGCTGCAAAAGAAATAGGCTTTCTTTAGTAGTTAAAATAGTGTGTCCCCCTATTTCTGGAGAAGGCTTTTTATGTTCATTCCTAATGTCTATAATTGCATGTGTTACTTGCTGCCAAGTACACATTAAAATTTATATTGTGTTTATTAGATAGGAGAACATTTTAAGCTGAATGCAAAATTTTTTATTTTATTTTCCCCTATAAGGTAAAATCCCCAGTTTTCTCCCCCCCCATCATAAACTTAATTTCAGGCTTACTGTTGAATTAACTTTTTCCATTTTGTAACCTTTCTATTTAGGCAGTATAGGTAGTTGTTAAGAGCAGGGATTCTTAAGCCATATTGCCCGGACTTAATTCTTTACCATGTACTAAGTAGCTGTGGACCCTAGGCAAGCTATGAAATAGCTCTATGCCTCAGTTTCTTTTTCATTAAATATATATAATAAAGTATTTGTTTCCTAGGGCTTCTAGGAATATTAAAATGAGTCACTATATGTACAATGGTTAAAGCTCTGCCCAATCTGCTACCTTTGGTTGCTATGTTGTCATTCTGATGGATTGTCTTAGGTTTTCCTTTTATAATCCCTTTCATTTGACTGATGTTCTTCACCAAACGACTCCTAAACCACACCAGTCGTCAACGAGTAGATTCAAGCTGATGACCACATCAGAACTGTGCTCTGTGAGATGTTGAGTGATGAATGTGTCTTGGAAATAGATCGCCAGGGTTTTCTTCCATGGTGCCTCTGGACTGACTTAAAAACCCTAACCTACTCGTTAGCAGCTGAGCAGCTGAGTACGTCGACCATTTGATTTACTCAGCGATCTCTCCTCTTCTGAACTTTACTTTTGTACTATATTCCTTTCCCCGCCTGTCCTGCTGCAGGAGCCCGTTGGCTGCAGCTGATACTGACTTTTACTCAAGTTCTTCATTTTGCTGCGGACTTGCAATTATTCAGAACACAAACAATATAAAGTGTAAAAGTCTTATGCTCCTGCATTCTGTTTTTGTTTTTCTTTTCTTTTCAAGTCAAATGTATGTGCATGTTAAAATGCCTCAACAAACATCAAATTAAAAAAATACTAATGACCGGTTGCTTATTGTAAACATTCCTCTGAAGTTGACTGAGTTTACAGAGAACTGAGATTACTTACTGTTAAATCCAGGAGACAGCTCTGCTCTCTTCAGCCGCCATGCAAACCTGAGAATTCTGAGTCATAGTTCCCTGGCTGACCTCCAATGACTTTTACTAAGAGAGGTTGGTGGTAACTAAGGCCTAGGCCTTTATCGTGATGTGAGTGAAAATCAGTACATTGAATTAAAGTCCATATCACTAACTTACTCAAAGCTGTTTTGTTTTGTTGGTGCTTGGTACTGTCCATGAAATCTTCCTTTTCCAGGAACTGGTCCGTTTTGGAGGAAGTACATCCAGCATGCTTTAAATCAGATAGGGAAAGAAAAGCTTTATTAACCAAGTACATCTATATTCACTTTGGATTTACCAGTTGCTGGATCCTTTCCTGGCTTTCTTGTGTACACATGAGGAAGAGATGCTCATGGGAGCATGTCAAAAACACCTAGCCCTTTTCAAGATGATGGATCATAGTATTTGAATTTTGAATTTTACCCTAGGCCAAAATTTCTAGTAAGGGCAATTGGAAAGTACCTAAGACAGCTATTTTCCTTTTTTTTTTTTCTTTTAACGCCACTTTTCCTCTCATATCATCTTTAAATATACTCTTTATCTTTCCTTTGTTCCCTGCCCTGCCTCCCTCCCCTTTTTGTTTTGTTTCTTACATTTCCATATTTTCTTGCTTTGGTAAAATCAATCTTGTAATTTTGGGGCCAGGGTAAAATTCAAAATACTTTATTGTCTTAGAAACTCTGGCAAACTGAAATGATCTGTCATCTTGCTAAAGCAGGCCTAAAACTGAAAACAAATGGAATGAAGATAGAGGAGGGTAGGCAGACTCTTAAAGGTGGTGCACTTGGGTAGAGACACGGGTGCCCTTATTGCCTGTTGTTATGGTAACGGTGATTGCTGTTAGGACACAACCCAGAAATACAGAAACTATGGTTGGGAATGGCTTTATGTACTTGCATTGATCTGTGTTCCTTCCAAAATTTCCCTTCTGTCTGTTCTTAGAATGTTATAAGTGATTTCTGGACAGCACTTCTCTCTTAGCAGATAAGGCCATGATGCTCAAGCCCTGAGGGAGACAAGTGATAAATGAAAGCCTTATTGTCTTTGGAAGCCCAGACTATGTGTCAGGGCAGGCTAACAATAATCATCTGTATATGAACCCACTTAAGGTGACTTGAAAGGGATTTTCCTGACCACTATCATATCTGATTACATGTTCAGACATTCTTATTGACAGAGTCATTTAAGCAGAGGTTTATCCTGTGTAGGAATTATTCTTCTCAGGTTTTCTCAAATATCCATATAAGGTTTTCAAACAACTCAAAAATCCTTCATAGTTTTGAGAAGCAATGATGAATTTTCTCTTAGCAATAGTGTCCCAGTTTTTCATAGGTCATTTCATAAGAGTATACAATTAACTAATTTTTATCCTTAAAAATATATCTTTGTATTAACTACTAGCTTTATGATTTGAAATCTGTTACAATGTTCTGTTGAACTTAAATAACAGAATGACTAGAAAAGGGAGAAAGGGAATCTAAAGATGACATTTCAACTTGTCCAACATTGTTAAACTTAAATCTAGACTTGGTTTGCTATTGATTTTCAAGTAATCACTGAGAATTTCTTTTCCATATTAATATCACCTAAGGTTTTGTTTTGAATAGAATGTTTCTGTTAAGTAGGGGTTAAAAAATTAAATGTTTGCCCGGGAGGTAATTAAAAGAAATAAATTGAACCAGATGAAATGCAATAGGGAATAGTGAGACCCACCCACTGCCACCGAATCTTTAGGACCCAGAGTGACCCTATATGGCAGAATAAGACTGCTATTCTTTACAGGAAGAGAAAGCCTCACCTTGCTCCCTCAGAGTGGCTGGTGGTTTTGAACTGCTGCGCTTGCAATTAGCAGCCCAACTCTTAACTCACAGTACCATCAGGGCTCAGGGATATGGACTAAAGCATTTATATCAGAGTGGAGAGCTTAGTTACTATGCACTCAAGCTACTTGTGAGATGGTGAGCCAATGCAGTGGTGTGCTAGCAAGTGTTTAACTGGATTTTAAAATTTTATTTTAAAGAGGGATATCATTGTTAATGTCAGATAGATGGTGGCTAAAAGCAGAGAATACCAAAAGGATGTTTACATGTGTTTTATTGATTATACACAGACATTCAATTGTGTGGGTCATAAGAAATTATGGGTAATATTGTGAAGATTACGAATTCCAGAGTACTTCATTTTGCTCTTGCCAAATATATACCTAGAATGAGAAACAGTTGATTGAACTGAACAAGGGGACGGTGCCTGGTTTAAAATCAGGAAAGATGTGTGTTAGAGTTGTATCCTTTTAGCATTTTTATTCAATCTGTATGCGGAAAGGCTGGCAAACAGTCGGTTGGCAAATGGATTATGAGGAACATGACATCATTAACAATGTGTTATATGCAGGTGACACAACCTTGCTTACTGAAGGATTGAAGTGTTTAGTGAAGAAGATCCAAGACTACAGCCTTCTGTGTGGATGAGTTATCGGTGTTCCGTTCACTGTGACTCCGTGACCTTGTAGGACAGAGTAGAACTGCCCCGTAGGGTTTCCAAGGCTGTGTATATTTACAGAGCAGACTGCCACGTCATTCCCCTGGAGCAGCTTGAGGGTTTGGATGGACAGCCTTTCAGTTGGCAGCCCAGTGTCTCTAAACACCAGAGACTGACTCAGCCTGCATTTCACCTGAACATAAAGAAAACAAAGGTCCTTATAACTGGACCAATAAATACCATCATAATAGATGGAGAAAATAATGAAGTTAACAAGGATTTCATTTTACTTGGATTCATAATCATTGCCCATGGAAACAGCAGTTAATAAATTAACAATGTGATGCATGAGGCATATTTGCTGCAAAAATGCTCTTTAAAGAGCTGAAAGTCAAAGATGTTCCTTTGTGGGCTAAGGGAACTGATCCAGGACAGGGCACTTTCAATTGGCACATATGCAAGTTGGACCATGAACCAGGAAGATTGAAGAGTTGATGCCTTAGAGTTATGGTATTGGTGAACAATATGATATATACCATTAACAATTAGAAAAACGAAAATGCTCCTTGTACATGTTAATTGAGAGGGACTAATCTCTGCAGATTTATATTATGCTTGGTAAATTAGTGGGTCAGTGAAAAAGAGGGATCTCTTTAGTGAGATCATGGACTCGAATCGAGTAAAGATCGTGAGGATAGCACAGGACCAAGCCGTGTTTCATTCTGTTGTTTATTGCATTGCTACGAATCAGAACTGACACGGCAACACCTAGCAACAACATGGATAGTCATTGACATGTCAAGAGAAAATAGTAATAATATTTTATGAGCAGTTTGTAGCAGTCAGTTACAGTACATCACTGGTCTGGTGAAACCAGAGTCACAATTTTTTGATGCAGTAAATAAGAATTTTTATGTGAAATCTCTCAAGTTTTACAACACTCTGTAGGGAAAACACACTGAATTACACTCAGGAACTACCAATTTGCAGTCTGGGGCAGGGGGTGGGAGGGAGTAAATGAGCTGTGGTGGTGGCACAATGGGTTAAGCATTGGGCTAACCACAATTTCTGTGGCTCCCACCAGCTGCTCCATCGGAGAGAAAACGGGCTATCTGCTCCCATAAAGCTTTATAACCTTGGAAGCCTATGGAGAAAGCAGTTCTACTCCATCGTAAGGTTGCTATAAGTCAGAATCAGCTTACCAGCAGTGTGTTTGGATGTCTGGTTGGGAGGAAGCTCATAATACTTGTCTTAAAAACCTTGTTAGATATTAAGTTTACCACTGTATAGTCATTCTGTAGATGTTTAATAAGTTTTTACATTGGCGTGTTTCTGAATCAACAGTGATTTAAACTATGTTTAATATTTGTAAAAGATAAAAAAAATAGCAGTTCCAAATTATTCTTTGGTTAAGATACATGGAGTTCCTAAAGCTGATCAACTGACCCGACTTGCTATTTGTGGGAGCTGTTTCATGGGAGAAAACAGCAGGGCTGGGAGGAAATTTTACGACTAAAATTCTTCCCCCATCCCCCACCAAATATGTATTGAAATCTTAACCCTGTACCAGAAAATAAGAGTGGCCTGCATGGTGCACATAGTTGATGTACTTGATTGCTCACTGAAAGATTGGCAGTTCAAGTCCACCTGGAGACACCTCAGAAGAAAGGCCTGCATATCTACTTCTAAAAAAATCAACCATTGGAAACCTTATGGAGCATAGTTTCACTATGAAGTTACCACGGTTTGGATTGATTTGATAATGTGTTTCTTCCCCTTCCCCTACCCATCCTTTCCTGGTATCTATAAACATGACTCTGATTGGAAGCAGTTTTGTTATGTTAATGAGCCCCTAATTCAGGGTGGGTCCTAAGCCTTATTACTTCTGAGTTATAAAAAGTAGAATAGACACCAAGGTACACACAGGGAGAAGACAAACAATAAAAAATTCCAAAAATGCCCAGGCACTCTTAGGGATTGATGGTAGTCCCCAGAAACTAGGAGAGAGGGATGTAGGTCAAGTTAACATAGGTTGAGACTCTAATCTGGACACTTGGCCTCCAGAATTATGAGCAAATTAATTTTTCTTTAAGACACCTTCTTGTATTTCTGCTATAGCAATACTAAGTAACTAAGGCAGGGGTTTAGTCATGTTTTGTAAGAATAATTCAGGATACTCACTTTCGCTATTCAAAGAAATGTAACGAGGGACTAAACTGAGATTGGCACTCAGGTCTGCTGATTCCTGGTCCAGATTTCTTCGTGCAAAATTGTTGAGGATGTCAAAAAGATGAAAAGGCTATGCCCTCTTCAGAACTGTCTAGCCCTTCAGTTGTGGTTAAGGAGTAGGTAGATGATATGGCTAAGAGAATGATCATTGTCTGATGAATATAAGAATTGACACAACAAAGCAGAATGACTTCTTGAAAATTCTATCATATTACAGCCTTCTAGCATATAGAAACATATTTGTGGATATGTCAGAATGCAGATCATATGCAAATGTGCTGAATTAGGGACATATGAGAATGTGGATATGTGATATGTGTGTCATCAAAGGCTGATTATGTCGGTGCAGTTTTGAGGTCTTTTAGAGGTGATGTTGAAAAGCCCAAACACGCCTACAGTTTGCAGCTTAGATCTTAAAGCATCCTGCTTGTAACATGTGACTTGTTGATGAGTTCTGACTTGTGAAGCTAGGGAGTTTCTGAAGTTACTCTCCTAAATTTATTCTCTGGTGAGATGCACTCGTAAGAGGAAGGCTAAGAGGAAGTATTTGTAAATATCCATATGTATATGTAGTGGAACATTCTCTGGTTCCTGTTCTTATAAAACCAGTTGTCATCTCGTGGATTCTAACTCATGGTGACCCTATGTGTGTTGGAGGGGATTTTCAGATATTTTTGGAAGTAGACCACTGGCCCTTTTCTCTGAGGTGCCTCTGGGTAGACTAGAACCTACAACTTTTCTGTTAGAAGCCAAGTGCATTAACGATTTCTACTACCTCTGTAAAAGGACTTTCAAATTAGTAAAGTTTTGTATTACATGACAGTGATAGTTGCCAGAAAGAGAGAGAGAGAGAGAGAGAGAGAGAGTAAGAGGTAGATAGCAATGGAGAGGAGATGTGAAAATAATGCATTTGTTGTACAAACTCAACTTTGAGATAAGGTCCCGGGGAACTGAATCAATCCATTGCTATCCTAGAGCCCCTCCTCTGATGGTCTTGAGGTGTTTCATGGACATATGTATTCTTCGCTCTGTGTTCTGTTGTGGACAGAGACTCGTCACTTCTCACCACTCTATTGAAGCACCTAGTAGAGTGCCTGGGTAAAGTAGTCATCCAAGCAAAGACTTGGTGACTGAATCAATGAAATACAAACACAGATTAAACTTTTTGTTCAGATAAAATGAAATCAAAGGAGCCGTGGAGAAGTAGCGGGTTTAGCGCAGGCGCTCCAGGGGAGAAAGACGTGACAGTCTGCGCAGTAAGACGGGCAGTCTGCCAAAACCCTGCACGGCACTTCGCCTCTTTCTTATAGGGCTGCTTTGAGCGCGCGCTCACCTGATCCGAGTGTGCATTTTTAAAGAAAATAGTGTCTGGTGTCTCACTTAGGGGTTAAATACATATGTGTGTGTGTGTGTGTGTGTGTGTGTGTGTGTATAATTTGAATCACTGTCTGATCTGGTTTTTATTAATAAAGACTACAGCCCAGGCATTCTATACCTATATTCATTGCTTGAATTTTTGCTTGTAGTGTAATGATATAGCACATATTTACCTGTTGAAACACTTGATTACTGACCTCATGATTTCTTGACTTAATCCACACCTGGCTTTGCACGACTCCTCAGCACTCCCATGAGGTCATCGTAAGAAGAGTCACCACTAAAGAAGTCAATCATGTATTACATTCCAGTGAGCTGGCTCTCTTGTTATTCTGGGCACCATGCCTTAGAAAAAGCTGTGCAATTTGGAGGGTACAGACAAGTGCTGGGCCAACTGTGCGGCAGAGTATAAAAATCATCATCAGTTTCACCTTTGAGTTTCTGAATTTCAGTTAATCATCATGATCAGATGTAGGCAGAGTGTGTATATTAATTGATTTTGCTTTCATGCTGGGGCTTGGTTTACAAGCTGTTGTCATAGGTAGAATTGTTTTATATAGTTCTTGCCTATAAAGTTGCCTTTAAAGTTCTTGACTTTAAAGTTCCAGAAAAATTCCTCGATTACAAAATCTTTCTTTCATTGTGAAAATGCCTGAAATTCCACCAAGAGAGATTCAATCTTTTATTTGTAATGCTTTGGGGCTCTTACTCATTTTCTATTACAGTCTATGTATACCTGAAAAGGATAACTTCATAAACAGTTTTTACTTGACACCATTTTTGGTTATTGGTTATAATTCCAGCTATTATTCTATCTTTTCCCCTGTTCACTGCCAAACTTATTGTATTATTTGTGTCTGAGACTTCTACTTTCGACTTATCAATTCTTTTCTTAGCCCTTTGCACCAGCACGTACATTCCAATTCCTCTACAGAGATTGCATCAAAAGCTACTTATCTTTAGTTGAAAATGGGATTTTCATTTTTCATCTTCTTTGACCTCATTGGGCCATTTGGCATAAATCAAACAGCTACTTTTTTTTTTTTAACATACTCCTTCATTGGCTTCCACCCACCCCATCTTCCTGCTGTTCTTCCTACCTCTACAAGCTATTTGTTTTCTTGTTGATTCCAATATCCTGCCTTTATCCTCTGCGTTCCCTTTAATTACCCAGCAAAGGAGTCCCTGCATTGTGTAAATTGTTAGTGCATGAGGCTATTAATTGAAAAGCTGAAGGTTGAATAAACTTAGAGACACTTCAGAAGAAAGGTCTGATGATTTGTTTTGGAACTGAGCCATTAAAACCTCTATGGGGTGCAATTCTACTGTGATACACACGGGGTCGCTGTGAATATGAATCCTCTCAATGGCAGCTGGCACTGGTATCACCACGTCATCAGATTCAATGACTTCAGTCTTATATTAGCTTTCAATTTTGACATTACAAATCACCATAATGACACGATCATCATTTCAGTTTCCATGCACCAGGAATCCAGGGATGGCTTAGCTGACTTTTCTGCTCATGCCTTAAAAAAGCCTGTCATCAAGCTGTGTGCTGGCTTGCAGCTCTCATCATCCAAACTCATCCAGGTGCTGACTGAATTCAGTTCCTCCTGAAGACACAGGCTGTGTCTTCCAGGCCAGAAGGAGCTTGTCTCTCCATTGTTTCTTCCAAAGGCTCCCCTGAGATTCTTCTACTCTAGGGTAGTTCTACTCGGGCCTGACAGGGTCATCGTGTGTTGGAATTGATCTGATAGAAAATACCTGGATTGGTATGGCTATCTCCATTTGGACATACTAACTACATATTTAAATGAACATCCCCCCAAATGCAGTTAACATTTTTTTCTCCAGCAAAAGTCTTTTTATCTTCGTGAGCTCACACTCACTTTATATGTTTATGGAAACTAGCATTTTATTTTATTTTAAAAATCATTTTATTGACATGTAATTCAACAGTATAGTAATCTTAAAAAGAGTTGTATGATCATCACTATAATCAGTTCTAGAACATTTTTCTTCCATATTGTACTCATTATTATTAGCTCCTCATTTCCCTCCAATTTCTCCTACCAATAAGTCATTAATCCAGTCACTCTATAAATTTACCATCCTGGGTTTTATACACTGAGAAACATTTTTTAAAAATAGCCCAAGCCACCACCTCCCAACCAAGAACAATAACAAAATAAACAGAAAAACCTCAAATGACAAGAAGGCAGGAAATAATAAAACTAGAACAAATTAAAAATGTGTCAAGAGGGAGATCAAGTGATAAAATATTACATTTTGACCTAACTACATTTGCAATAATTGACTTTACAAGGCTCTCTGTCTGATTACCAGGCTATTCACATCCCTCCGCTATAATTGAGGGGCTCACTGGAAGCTTAATTCATGTAGGGACACTGAATGGATTTTGTTCATAGCCTTCGGCAAACTGGGTGTTCACAATTTAAGCTTTGATACTATTTCCTCCATTGAATGTAGATTTCATTATTTGTAATCCTTGTATCATACAGGCTAGTGTGTTTTTCTTCCATGTGAACTTAGCTGACACTTCACTTGGGTGGCTGCCTGTTTGAAGACAAGCTTTTATGGCACCAGACACTATTCTTTTTGATAGCTGGCACCATGTACGTTCCGCACCACACTTTGTCACAGCACCCACGTCTTCGGTGATCTCTTCATGTCACACTCTTTTTAAATACAAGCGAAAAGGCTTGGCGACCTGTTTGTGCCTTGCTTCTTTTCCATTACCCACAATCTACTCAAGGTAAATGAAGAATAAGAGAAAGCAAAGGAGGATTGATGCACTTGAATTACCATGGTCGGTGAGAGAATGAACAAATAAATCTGGGAAGAAGGACAGACACAAATCTCCTTCTAAATGAGGATGGTGAACATTTGTCTCATGTACTGTGGACCTGTTATCAGGAGGGACCCGTCCCTGGAGAAGGACATCATACTTGGTAGAGGATCCGTGAAAAAGAAGAAGAGCCTCAGTGAGATGGATTGATTCCATGGATGCACCAACAGCCTCAAACAGAGTAGCAGCTTTGAGGATGTGGAAGGTCTGGCCAACACTTTATTCTGTTAAACTTCGGTCACTATGGGCTGGAACTGCCTTGATGGTGCTAACAGAAACAGGAACAATTTATTCCCAGGTCTTGTGATTTATTCCCTCAGAGTTGCCCCTTCTCTGTTCATCCTGTCCACATTTCAGAAGAGTCTACAAAAGTTGGCCTTTGAGAGAAGGTAAACAACCTGAGGAATGCTTACTATGTACTATATTCTCTACCTTAGTCTTGTGCCCCAGTCTCTTTTTTGAGACAAGTAACACATTACTGAGTAGCATTGAAGAGACAATAACAAAAGGTCACAAGAACACAACAGCAGAGGAAATCAGAACTAGAGGCAAGATCAGAGCATAGATCTGAAGTAGAGAATTGAAAGGTACCTTGAACTATTGTTACTAAACACATTTATGAAACGTTTTAGAAAACTTTTTTTTTTTTTTTGGTAGAAGCAGAAGATCCTTGAAACTGAGAGAATCTTCAGGGTCAGACCTTATGAACTTCTCATCTTGTGAATTGCCTGTCTCTTCATACAAGCTTTGGTCTTCTCAGTTGCTGACTCGCTCCAACATCATCATTTCTATGCCAATTTTAACTTAAGGGAAGAGTGGAATTATTTCATTTCTCTACCCATTAGGGAATCTTTAGCACCACTGTCTTCTTACTTTTGGCCCAGTGAGGTTGTAGCCCCAGTAGATTTCCCGGTTCCCAGGTTCACTTTCGCGGTTGTTCTCACCCTGGATAGGGAGCCTCAGGCTACGGCATTACTCTTACTCAGCATCTATATTTATCCGTTTGGCGAGTGGTGAAGGGATTAGACTTGCTTGTGTGACTCCGCTGTTTTTAGAGGAAGGGAGAGACAAATCTCAGGCAGTCCCTCTCATTCTATGAAGGTGTTTTCCACGCTTATGGTTTTCTTAGTGAGCCGTCTGTGGGGATTGCTCTCAATTGTTCTCTGTCTCACTGTAAATAATTATTCTTAGTGATGACCCTCACAGATTTGGAGGAAAGCTGCATGAGTTACACATTGGCTTTACTAAATAATTATTGATGCTGACTTTTTGGACACTGCTTCAACTGGTATTTTTGCTACTGGGGTTAGAGCAGTAAACAAATCACAGTAGGTCTTTTTCCTCTTGAAGTGTATATTTTAATGGATTGAGATATAGATAGACAAGGCAATGGCTGTACACCTTCAATTATCCTCTCACACATATCAGTGCACTTCAGGAGTTCTTCCCCTCAGGAGAAACAAAAGAATGAGCAAACAAACAAAATAATAACCCATCTCCAAACTCCAAAACCATTATCTTCCTGATCACCTGTTTGAATTATTGTCCAGTTCTTTTCCTTTCCTCTGCACAAGTTGTCATTTATTGCTTGATTCTGGAAGTCACCCTCTATTCATGGTAAGCCCATACACATTGGGATAAAATGCTCCCTGACCCCATGTGATCCTCATGGTTGGCTGGAAATTGGACCATAGTGGTTAATAAGTGTTTCAGCAGCTGACTCTGAAGTAGATCACAGGTTAATTTTCCTAGTTGCTTCATTCCTCAAACCACCCTCTATTAATGGTGAGCCCGTACACAGTGCGACAGAAGGCTCTCTAGTTCTCTGCTATCTTCATGATTGGTTAATGATTGGACTGGACCATTGTAATTCATAAGTTTTGCATTGGATGACCCTCTGAAGTAGATCACCAGGTTATTTTTTTCTAGTCTCTCATAGTCTGGAAACTTCCCTGAAGCCTGTCAGCATCGCAGCAACCAACACACAAGCCTCTACTGACATAGCGTGGTAACTGCACATGGGGTATGTTGGCTTGGAGTGGAACCGAGTCTCCTGCATGGAAAACAAGAATCCCACAGTTCCATTTACACAAGCCTCTTAAAATACTCTTGTATTATTTTCATTCATCCTTAGCTCACTTGATTCTGACTTTTATCCCATAATTTTATTTATTTATTTATTTTTTCTTTTTTTATTAAATACTTTGGTGTGGGGGCTCTTACAGCTCTTATCACAATCCATACATTCATCCATTGTGTCAAGCACATTTGTGTCAAGCACATTTGTACATATGTTGCCATCATCACTTTCTTTTTTTAAAAATCTTTTCATCTTAAGATCATCCATGATCTCCTGGTCATCAAATCTATTGTCTGACCTACTTCACTTTTTACCAATTAGTAAGGCCCTGTTGCTGCTGTGGATCCTCCTTTTTCCTTGTTTTAGTTGTTATGAATAGGCTGAAAGTTTGCTGAACAAATCAGTTTCCATTCAAAAATTCATACATGTTTGTTTCATCATTGATTGCAATCCCCATAATGTAACATCTCACATCCTACTTTCTTCCTGTGTTTCCTGTTTCCATTTCTCTCTTTTTCCTAGTCCTTCTGAATGTTATCCTTGGGTAAATACTGCCCGTTTGATCCCAAATGGTTGTTTCCTGAACAGACCTATCTATTAGTTGGCTGAAAACTGAGATAGGGCGTGAATTCATTTGCAGATCTGAAGGATAATTCAGGGCCATAGTCTCAGGAGTTCCACCAGTGTCTATCTGACCAATAAGTGTGGTATTTCTGATGATTTTCATTTTTCGACTTCATTTTCCTC
Organism: Echinops telfairi; assembly: GCF_000313985.2. Classification (NCBI taxonomy): domain Eukaryota; kingdom Metazoa; phylum Chordata; class Mammalia; order Afrosoricida; family Tenrecidae; genus Echinops; species Echinops telfairi. The sequence goes on from NW_022103904.1 coordinate 6,183,826, forward strand.
CCACTCCATCCAGGGCCTTCTAATGGAGTTCTTTCAGCTCAATTGGTAACTGGGTACCTTCTAGTTCTTCTTGTCTCAAGTTCATGTACTCTAATGTTTGCATGGTCCATTAATCAATTGGAGTAATTGTTTCTATGCATTTGAACTTTTCTTCAGTATTCTTTTGACTAGACAGAGATAGACTAATTGTCACTTAAATGGCCACTTTTAAATCTTAAAATAAGCTTTTAAGATTTAAGTGACTACTCACCAAAGTAGAATGTCTTTGTGGACTATGCTATGCTGCATGACTTTGATGTCCCAGACACTGAGCCCCTAGGCCCAAGGACTCATTCACTCAAGGTGTTTGGCTGTATCTAAGAAGGAATCTTAACTTTTCTCTCTATAACTTCTTTTTCCATGGCTTAATTCCCTTTACCAAAGGCTGAACTCTAGCAGAACTTTTTAACTCTATTTGAGCTTAAAAAAAATCTTCTTATGTGATTATTTTTTATCACAAGTTATAAATGTTAATGTTCTTGAGAGGAAATTCTGTTCTCTTGATTTTGGGATCTCACACTGAATCTGGAAGAGTGTTTAATAAGAATTCGTTCTTATTAAGATCTGTTAAATGCATGAAGAAAGGTATAAACATAAGTAACTTTCATCTCATTCTTAGAACTTCTTTATAGAACCAGTGTTGCTGAACATTGCTTTATTGTATTCTACAAACAGAAATATCTTGAAGAAATAAGTTAACTAAAATAGAAAATCATGCTTGAAATAGAAATAATCTTTTGAAACTGAAGACATGCCATCCCAGAAATAAGTAAATCATGTCATTAAATGTTGCTTTCCTGCATTGCTACTTCCTCATCTCAGTTGTATGTTTTTGGTTGCTCATGACCACTTTTTGAGTCAAATGTTTGATTGGGTCAGTGGTCATGGCAAGAAATATGTTTGATGTAGTATCCTAAATATCCTTTTGAAATCCTGCCCCTTTGCTGTCTGGGACAGCGTTAGCATTTGATAATCCAGTTTTCTCACATGTCTGATTTTGATTCAGATGATTTGGTAAAATTATTCTATGTATAATGAAAATCTTTTTCTTTGTGAGTTTAGTATATAAAATAAACATCAATATGATTTACCTATCATCAGTCATAATTTAAAGGAATGTGATATGTATGTTTTACTTTAATTAGGTTAAAAATTGGTATGAAGTGGATTTGGTAATATGGCTTTTCATTGCTAAGTAAATAGAAGAATTTATTAATTTATTTTTATATTATAGCTCTTTTGTTGTTAGTTGCCATAGAGTGACCCCATGCATGCAGAGTACAATTGCGACATACACTTCTCAAGGCCCTTTATAAGCACATCACCAGGCCTGTTTTCAGAGGTGTTTCTAGGTGGGTTTGAACTACCAACCATTTGGCTAATGCTCATAGTTGAGTGCTAAATCATTCATGCCACCCTGAGACTGCATAACAACTCTACTGTAATATTATATTATATTCTTTTCGTGCATTCTTTCAATGTTGTCAAGTAAGAGGCTTACTTGTTTATTTGTAACTATATTGTAATAGATGTTGTTAGTTAATTGTGCCAGCCTGGCCGATAATCACATGTGGTGCTGGTTGAAAGGCGGAGGGATAAATGGGTGGTGAAGCCTCGCCTTTCTAGTTCTCAGGTCTCTTGTTTTGTGATGGTTGCACCGGGTGCAGCTGCCTTAGCAGTTCCCTGCTTCAGCTTGCAAGATTGACTTCCTATAAGACATCCCCAAGGAGAAGCTACATGGACCTATCCCGATGCAGCCCTAGGTGCTGGAGCAGCCGTGTGGAGACCCCTGCTAGTGCTGAGATGCTTGTTCGTTCACTGACTCAGCTTTCCTCCTCCAGTCGGCATCATTGCCTCTGTTTTGTGAGGTGGAGGACTTTGTGGACTGGTGTTGGGTTAATGGGTTAATGTTGGACTTGTGGGCTTGGGCAGCATTGGGTTGGGATGTTTTCGTGATGCACATTTTCTTTACAAAAAACTCTCTCTTATACATGAGTCGCTGTGGATTTGTTTCTCCAAAGTACCCAGATTAATACAGATGTCAAAGAATATCTGTAGCAAAGCTAAAATCTTTGAATGATCTTGGCACTGTTATGTCATAATAAAGAAAAACTTATCTGTAGAAGTTCACTTAACTGAAAAGGATACTCAATTTCTTCCCTGGTTTTTATCAAGGAAATCAGAACCCCGTGCCCCATACTGCCCGTTTGATCCCAAATGGTTGTTTCCTGAACAGACCTATCTATTAGTTGGCTGAAAACTGAGATAGGGCGTGAGTTCATTTGGCTGAAAACGTTGCCTGGGCGTGAATTCATTTGCAGATCTGAAGGATAATTCAGGGCCATAGTCTCAGGAGTTCCACCAGTGTCTATCTGACCAATAAGTGTGGTATTTCTGATGATTTTCATTTTTCGACTTCATTTTCCTCCCACTCCATCCAGGGCCTTCTAATGGAGTTCTTTCAGATCAATTGGTAACTGGGCACCTTCTAGTTAAAATGGCTGTCTTGTACATTATGCTGTTTTGTAAATAATGCTTTTTGGGTTTTGTCCTTTTATCACATTTATATGAGCAGGATCCCCTGTAGCTTAATGGGTTAAGCACTAGTATGCTAACCACAAAGTGACAGTTCAAGCCTACCAGCTGCTCTGTGGAAGGAATAGGTAGCTGTCTGCGTTTACAGTCTCTGAAACCCTACTGAGCAGTCAGTTCTAGTCTATTGTGCAGTGTTTCTATAATGTCCACTCAATGGCAGTGGGTTTGATTTTGGGTTTATCTGGATGGCATCAAATTGACAACAGCAAGTGGATGTTTGGATAGGAAATGTAGTTTGCAGTGTGCTTATGTTAATGGTGGAGGAACAAGTCAGAAAAGGAACGGGGTTATGTTTGCACAATTCAAAAGAACGGAATCAACATCACTGAACTGTACATGGAGAAATTGCTGAATTGGTGTATGTTTTTGCTGCACATACTCTGAACAGTAACAACACAAAATAGGTTTTAAAAATTATTCTGAAATATGTACATTGTTTACTGCGTCAGTTTTAGTTCCTGACACTTTCTCATCCTGCTTTAATTACATTGATATTCTTTGATTATTTCCCCTATATGCTGAGCTCTTCCCTGCCTTAGACATTCATACTTTTTTTTTCTTTCTTTATTTATAAAGTTCTTTCCTATCTCCTCTCATAAGCCAGAGGTTCTCAACCTGTGGGTTGTCGAACGACCCTTTTACAGGTGTTGCACGATTCATAACAGTAGCAAAATTACAGTTATGAAGTAGCAACAAAAATGATTGTATGGTTAGGGGTCACCACCACATGAGGCACTGTATTAAAGGGTCACGGCCTTAGGGAGGTTGAGAGCCACTGTGACTTAAGCAGACTTCTATAGCTGTTTGTTTAGTTGTTTCCCCATTATTCACTACTTCAAAGAGGGTGATGCTATACCTTTTTTATGTACTTACGTGTACTCATTAGTGTAATGATGTACAGTAGCAGTACTCAGTAAGTATTTTTTGAATAAATAAATAAGTAGCAACTAGTGTGTTCATTCACTCATTAACAAAATTGTATTCAGGCTCTATGTTTCATGCTATGAGAATTTACAAAGGGCTTACAAAATATATGTTTTACCCTGAAATAGCTCCCAATTTATCAGGAGAGTGGGGTAAGGTAATATTGGGGCCTGGGAAAGCACTGTTAAAATAGGACAAAGTTCTGCCACCAGCCAGTTGTGTCATCTCAGATATCCTTTTCTGTTTTTAAAAATCTACCTTTAAAACTAAGGCTCAGAAGTCCACTAGGCTTTTCTAAAGTTTTGGTTCTCAAGCTTCATGTGCAATTAGTGGTATACCAATTACGTGATTGTGTCTCATTCTCTGGAAATGCTGATTCAAAGGATCTGGTGAGCATCCAGAATTCCTCAGGTGATTGTGATACACAGCCCAAGTTTATAAATTCTGATCTTGAGTGTCTTAGCTTTGACAATTTATAAGTCATATTGGAAATTAAGATATCTGTTTAGAAGCAAGGGCACTATTTTCTTGCTTATATGGTAAGTGAATGGGCTTCCTGGAAAAGTTGGCATGGGGATGGATTTTGAAGAATGGGTTGGGGATATGGGTAGGTATAGAAGGGAGGCATGGTTGGTGGTCATTCACTCCACTGCCATTGAGTCATTTCTGAGTCAAAACTACACTGTAGAAAAGAGTAGAACTGCTCTATAGGATTTTTGAGGCTCTGAATCTTTATGGAACTCTTCTTTCACCTATGTAGCAATTGGAGGTTTTGAACCTCTGACCTTTATGTTAGCAGCTCAATGCTTAACCTATTGAGCTACCTGGACCCCAGTGGGTGGCTAGCCCAACTTAACTGGAAGTCAGATAGCATGCAAGAGAACAGGAGTGGTGTTGGGAATTTCCCTCTTCTGGTGCAGTGGAGTGTAGGACTAGTCTTGATTACCCCATTCTACTTGTCACAATTGGTTGCCCTGTAAGTGACAAAAGAGTGTTACTGCAGCTTGGCAATCATTTGATGCAAGTAGAATATGCGGTATCAGTCACCATGGGGCTGCTTTGGGATTTAATTGAGCATATTTTCCCTCAATCCTTTTGGGTCTGTGCCCTTTGAGATTCACTTTGGCCACTCCTTTGATGTTCTGGTTACCAATTTTCTAAATACCACGCAACTCACTATGTTATCTAAAAATAATAGTTTTCCTGTCAGAATAATTATTATTAAACCAAAGTTCACTTTCTTATTTAGATGAGACTTTATAAAAGCAACATTTGAGTAAATTACATAGCGTCCACTTGATGAAATAATGAGCCTAAGTTTAGGGGACAAATGTAATGATCTAATGCAATATTTAGAATGGATATATAGTAATGTGGTTATTAACCTAAAAGTCACATCTTACATTCTTTTAATTTGTGGAAAATTTGTCATTAATTACCAGGAAACCTCTGCTTTTTCAATAATCACACCATAGCTGTTGACTTTTTCTTCCTTCTTCTGCCTTAAAATAGATCCTTGTAAATAGTAGATTACTTTCAGACTTGTAATGCCCCTTTAAACATTGGGTTGCTAAGTTTAGCCATATTGATCTCTCTTTTTTAGTAGAGTTATTATTTTTTCCCATCTTTGTCTCTGAGTAGCTTTTATATGACAACTAGCTTAAAAATCTTTTTCAAATGACTCAAGTAGAGAGCAAATGTTCTGAGAATGATGATGGCAACAAATGTACAAATGTACTTGACACAATGGATGTATGTATGGATCATGATGAATTGTATGGGCCCCCAATAAAACCATTAAAAAAAATCTTTTTCAACTCCAATGTTTCGTTGGAGCCCGGTAGCTCTAAAATGCTGTTTATTTTTCATGATTTACTTTATGAAGGAAATGTATTTGCTTTCCCACTTGCAAACAATCTGAAAGACTTTACTTGCAATCACTCTAACTAATGCTGCTTTTAATAAATTTTAATAAATAGTTATCAAAGGTAGTTTATCAAGGCAAGGTCAGAAACACCAAAGTCAAAAGTTGAGAAGAATGAGGTAGTAGGTAAGAAAGATGTAGTAAGGATAACCTCAAGTTAAGACACCAGCTCTTGTCTGTTCTTGACACACTTTAGAATCAGGTTAGGTTTTACGGTTTAATCTCTAATCATGTAACTAGCCCATTATCTTATGCAGCTCTTGGTGGTCAAGTGACTATCAACTGGCTTTTAAATGAGAATATTGGAGAAATAGAACTATTATTTTTAATTAGAATAGCACAAAACCTATTGTACTAACTGGGTGCAAATAATGATTTTTATTAATTTGAATTATTGTCCTCCAGTAACTCCAGAGATTTCTTTGATATAAAGGTAAAAGAACTACAATATAGCCAGATCAAAAAAATACCTCTCACATAAAAGGCCTTGAAACTCTAGACAGTTTCCCCAATTTCAGGAATAGTCTTCATTAGGAAAGGACTATATTGCATTTCTTAGTGTTTTGTGATCTGGAAGACTCTTAGAAGAATAATAGTGTCAGAAGAGTAAACTTCAGAAGAAAACCCAAACATCCCCATACCACCGTCGAGTCCATTCTGACTCATAGTCATCCTGGCCCTGTGGGACAGAGCAGACCTGCCCCTGTGGGTTTCTAGACTGCCATCTTCCTCTCTTGGCATGACTTGTGGTTCAGGGCCATTTAGTTCTGTAGATACATTACCTGGGCTGGTGTTGCAGACCTTCCTCTGCTTCACCCAGATCATTTGGGATTATTATTGGTTTATGCATTTTTAAAGGTTTCATGTGTCATTTGATTTGGGGAAAAAAAGTTCAGCTTTTTAAAAAAGTTTGAAAATTATTGATTTAACTTAAATCCCTAAGATTTTGTAAAGAAGGTGTCCGAAGACCAAAGGAGTGAAATTACATGCCCATAGTTGTACAACTCTTTAGCTGTTGACAGAAATTAGAAACTGAATCTAGACCTTCCATGTAGGACATTTTTATTACAAAACACTCATTTGATTTTCCATTTAGAAAGATTCAGAAATGCTGCATGAAATGGTGATTCACACTAGGCAGCCCCAGGCAGCCTTGGAATGCTCTGTGGTTCAAAGGCCCAGGACCAGATGGAGGTCCAGAAGTGGATGACTCAAAGTTTATTAGTTTTGCCACCTGGAAGTACAGTTGAACCAGTTGCCATGGGGCAGTTCCAATTTTGTCAGAACAGTAAATGAACATAAAAGTGAGCGTAATTCTCAGGAACAAAGTAATAGAGAATAGTTGTTGGTGCAAGGGGACTCATCCTGGCTTGCTGTCAGGTAGAGGGCAATGGCAAAGTGGGGTGCCAGACCCTTAAAAAAAAAAAAAAGATTGTTCCAGGAACTTATTTCAATTTGGGATATGTTTGAATTTCTAGTCTCATAGATTCCAAATAACATCTGATGACCTAGAATGGAATGGTGATCATATGACCTGAAATGTCCACCCCCCACTCTGAAAGCTATGGAGAGTAGTTAGAGTTAAGTGCTTGACTAGTAATTGTGAGTTAGGCTGTTTGGACCCACCCTGAGGTTCCTCAGAAGAAAGGTGTGGGTTCTGTTTCCAAGGTGACTTGAAAACCGTATTGGGCACAGTTTTCCTCTGAAACACGGGTCAGCTGGGTTGAAACCAACTCAGTGGCGACAGTCCAGTGGTTTGGGGAGTTGCAGTTTTCTCTCCTCTTCCCAATTGCTTCCTGTGAGGGTACTTCAAAAAAGCTTGTGGAAAAATCCACGATCATCTCTTATTTATGTTTTCCATGAACTTTTTGAAGCCCGTTGGATCTTGGTGGCATGGACATTCTTTGGACTATTGAGCTCTCTGTGGGAAGGGATTTGATCTCATTCAGTTTTGAGTTCACAGCGCTTAAAGCAAGGTACACAGGGGCAGTACTGGTTATCTAGTCCATAGTCCTGACACCTTGGTTTAGATTTTGTGGAAATCTGGAATTGTTATATAGTTTGTGTAAATAAGTTTTTCTAAAGAACAAGTTTTTCTAAACTATTCAGAGGAATAGTTACATGGAATGCTAGTGGGGGCTGAGAAAAGAGCTAATTGATTAGACACTGGAATGAAAAATAGAAATTGATTGCTGTATGTTTACATATCTCAGGAACTTGAAAATATGCTTCTTTTTAATCTCTTTAATAACTGTTTCTATGATTCGGAAAAAACAATCTGCTCATCAAGAGAAACATAATATACAACATTTTCTAACATTTTTGGACCATGAACCTTTCTTTCTCCAGGGAATATACTGGAACTGGAATAATTATTGCTTTCAGAAACATATTTTATAAAATACAAATATAATACTATGGTTTTTAATATTTGGTTAAATCTGAAAGAAAGATGTAGTGAAATTAAGGAACATCTCCAGGAATTATTACTTTTCTGTTAGTGTGGAGTTGAATTATTTTATGCTTTCAGGATCTGTTCATGAGGTACTGTACAATTCAGAAGTTGACACTAAGGTTTCAAAGGACCCCTTTAATAACACTATTGGTCACAAAACCCTAAATGAGTACAATAACGGGGACTGGGATCAAGTTGAGAAGCATACAGTAATTTTTGTTTAAATGAATATGATTGCAAATGGAGCAAAAAACAGTTAAATAATCTTGATCTCTGGGTTAGATTTATTGCTTTAAGCAGTGCCAGAAAACCGGATTAAATAGGCTTAACCAGCTCACAGGAACTTGGCCTCTTGCTTTGGTTCACCTGCTTGTTGAATGGAAGGTACTGGTTACAGATGCATTTTGTTGTGGTGTATGTGCCAAAGGCTACACCAAGCTTTGGTCTGCTGAGTCAGCCTCTTCTTTTCAGGAGCTGCATGTTTACATACTTAAGTTTCTCAGTTGAGGAGTCCAGGTGGCATAGTTGGCTATGCTCACTCTTGCTCACCAGAAGGCTAGCAGTTCCAAACCACCAGCCACTCCTTCAGATCTATTCTCCTAAAGAGTTATAGTCTGGGAAACCCAGAGGGGCAGTTCTACCCTGTCCTATAGGGTTGCTATGTATAGGAATCGACTCACTGGCAGTGAGTTAAAAAAATTATTTTCAGTCAAAGGAAATAGAGGAAAGAGCTGGGAGGCAAAGGGCATTTATAGAGGTCTAGATAAAGGCATGTACATATGCAAATATATTTATATATGAGGATGGGGAAATAGATCTATGTGCATATATTTATAGG
>NW_022103904.1:6194699-6203974 GCF_000313985.2 Echinops telfairi
TTTCAGACTATAACATTCAAGTAACCAGGATTTTCTTTTTCTATTTGTTTTTTCTGGTAGGTGGCATGTTTGAGCCAGGTAGCTGCTAATTATCTTATTAGCCAAAAAGAAGCACAACGCTGGGGCACAGCTCATGGGAGTATTGTTCCTTATCAGGTAAGAATCCACTACAAGGCTGTGCTAATGCAATCTATAGTTTTTTAATAACCAGTTAGGGAAAAGATTTATGTTAAAAACCCTTCAGGGTATTCTGTACTATATATTTGACTGCCTAGAGCAAAGTTTTGTTGTTGTCTTTACTTTCATGTTTTGCGTATTTCTTCACCAAGAGAAGATTGGTAACAAAATACTTATCTGGCTCACAAGAACATGTTGAAAGTGAGTGATTTTTTTGACTCACATGATGGTTTATTTATTTTCTCCCCAAAGAGACATTGACTGTAGCCATTTCATAAGGCATTTTTTGTTTGTCAGGCCAGTTATAAACCAAATGTTACCTACCTGAGTTAACAATAATATTTTCATAACTTGGAGTAAAATGAATATTTGTGTGATGCATCATCACTTTGAAACAAAGAAGATGGTTCAGGAGCTTTTTAATGAAGAGTCTAAAAGGGTCCTTAGAAATCATGACTTTCATGAGTATGAATGAATATGTCAAGTAACTGTGATCCCTGAAAAATAAAACAAATTTGATCCTTTCAAACTCTTAATCTTAGTTTAGCCAGTTGGACTATAACACACTTTCTGTAATCACTTCTGTTTTTCTTTGTCATATATTCTTTACTATATTGTAAGCTTAAAGATGTAAGTTTATAGCTGTTAGTTGCCATGAAGTTGTCTTTAATTCATGGAGACCTGATACACAGCAGATCGAAACATTACCTGGTCCTGAGCCATCTTTATCTCACTAAATATCTGTATCCATTCTTGTAGCTCCTGTGCTAGTGTATCTCACAGAGGGTCTTTCACACCCTGATTGACCCTTCAGGTTACTAATTATGATGAATGGTGGAAGGTTAGCAATAGAGGTGCCTTTCCAACAATACATCATTTCCAGCATCTGGTAGATGCACATAGGTATCAACTGAATACTCGTGGAGGAGAGGAGTTAATTTGATTTTAGTCACTTCCATGATGGTGCTCTCGACAGACAACATAGGAATCAGCATTTGCCAGGAAACCTTTCAGTACTGCAAATCACCCTTTTAGTTTTAATAACATGATTTCTTTGGGCAAGCCCCTAATAAAGCGATTAAAAAAAAAGAAAGTAAATGTCTAGAAAAGAACGATGGCAATTTATGTATTAATATGTCTGATACAATTAATGTATGGATTGTAACAAGAGTTGCAAGAACTCCCAATAAAATGTTCTTAATAAATAAATAAATAAAAAATCAAAATTTGAGGGAATCGTCACCAAATAGGAATCTAGAATTGTCCACTCTCTGTTTCTGTTTATACTCCGTTTATATCTGAGGCATTCACTTGTAGAACCGATTTAAACACACACGACTCCTCTTTGATGTAATTACAATTGTAGAGACCGTTTCTGTAACGGTGCTCCTCGTTTCATGGTCACCAGCAGTAACATTTTGCTTCCTCACTTTTTAGCCCTTTGTGGTTGACCCATGACCTGTTCACAAAATTTACTGCATTTTGTAACTAGTTAGCGATCATATGATTCATTCTTTTTATTTTTCAACTGTGAAACCTGATATGTAGATTACATGTTACATGGATTCAAAACCCGATTCTGGATCCTTGCTGAATGTTCTTTCAGATGTATTGCATTACTTCTGACAAGATTGCACTGTGATGTCATTTTGATTTCCTTTATCTACTCCATAGCCACACTCTCTCCATCAAATTTGTTTCCATCTCCCTAAGGGATCACATAAGTTAATTTAGTCTCATCATTGATAATGATATTTTAATAGAGGACCATGTTGGAATTCATTGCAAGTAATAGAAGTCCAGGATAAAGTTTTTCATGTGGTTGTAGACAACATTTCAGAACAGGAGGATTTAATAGTCTAATTCCAGAACATATTACCCGGGCAATTGTGTTCAAGCATAAGGCTTAATGCTATAGTTTATTTTTTGCTAATATGTGTATTTAATAAGATGTCTGTTTTTGAAAAGCTTTGTGTAGATCTCAGTTATTCCTTCTCAATATGATCATTACCTGTTGGCACCTGAAATGCTTGCATCTGGCGTGCTATCAATTCCTTCACTGTGAGGAGAAATCTAGAATCACTGGCTTTTACTATGGAAGGTAAACGACACAGTAGAATCTACGTGTATTGTCTTTCTATTCTTCATATGCAGAAATGTATTTTAACTGGTTGAATTGTCCCAGTCACACAAACTTGATCTTGTTCTTATTTTATCTTATTGATTGCAGCTTTATTATATGCAAGAAATAAGAGAAGACCCACTAAAGTCTTTCCGCAGGAGCTCAGAATTAATTTGTTTCCTCTTGTTTGAGCATTAGATCAGCTCTATGATTAAGGAATAAATGCAAATTTAACTTGAATGAAACTTGCATGCCAATATGAGTCCTAGAGCTGCTTATAGACCCTGTCTGTTTTCAATTTCAAAAATAGTTTGGCAAATATTTTTATGGGTGAATGCCAGGATAATTATAATTAACTTTGTATCCTAATTACAGCTTGCATCTAATTTGGGTTGTCTGAGTTTTGAGCTGAAAGTGTATAATAGGAAGCCCTGACAATCTCACTTCCCTCACACTTGTTGAATCCTATCTGAAATATCATGAAGTTTGAATGGGTGGAATAGAAAATTCTGAAAAGTGGTGATACTTTGTTTGCGTATTGTATTATGTTGGTTTGTATACTATATTATATTGTATTCATGCTGTTTTTAACTTCTCATGTTAATTATTCATTTGTATACTCTTCTGCTCTATTTTTAGGCTATCACTAAAAATGAGTAAGCTATGTAAATGTAGACTGACTGAACTTGGACAATAGTTTTGCTATCTATTGGATATTTTGCTAGATGTTTTTCTGAGAATTTAGAATTTAAAAATAATTTTTAGATTTTAATCCTTTTGTTGTTCCATTACCGATGAATCTTTCCTTGAGAAACATAAGAACACAATGTTCATGTTAGTATTTTTAAACTAAATTTTATTAACTTTTCTGTTGTTGGTAATATACACATATAAGCATGTACCACCTTAACCGTTTCTGCATGTACTATTTAATGACATTGAGTACATTCTTTGAATTATGCAACCACTCTCCTCTCCTTTTCTGAGCTATTTCTCCCACATTAACATAAATCCACTCCCCTCTAAGTTTGCTATATAATCTTTCTAGTTGATGTTGTCAGTTTGAGTTCTTATAAATAATTCTTAAAAGCGTGTAATGCTCAAGGCAGATTAAAAATATAATTTAAGGAGAATACTTATTAAATTTTAGGACAAGACAAAGACATCACTCATATGAGAACAACCACTGCTGTCAGCTCCCCTTTCCACCTCCCCCACCCCCAATACCAAAAAAGCCATTAGTTCAGTTATTATCTCTATAGATCTAATATCTGGGATGTCATATACTGGGAAACATACAGAAAAACCCCAAAAAGCCCAACTAGCAAAAACACCAACAACAATAACAAAATAAACTAGAGAAAACCCCCTATTGAAAATAAAGCAGGAAATATAAAAAACAAGAATAAATTTAAAATAGGTCATAGGGGATATAAAATAATAAGATATTAGGTTTTAGCCTAACTAACTGCCACAAGTAACTTTCCATTGCATGAAAGCAAAGTTATTCACATCCTTGGTCCGTGGCCAGAGGGAGCTCACTGGAGGCTCAATCCATGTGTATTTGCCCTCCCAATGTTCCCACTGCTTAAAAAAAAAAGAAACAACTTTAAAATGGGTCAAAAGGGAGAGCAAATGATAAGGTGTTACATTTAAGCCTATGGTAGCTACATCTACCATCCATCAATTGTCTATCAGTTTATCGTACTGTTGTGACTTATATGTTGCTGTGGTGCTGGAACCTATGTCATTAGTATTTCAAGTGCCAGCAGGGTCACCCAAAATGAACAGGTTTCACCAGAGCTTGCAGACTAAAATCAGACAATGTAGAAAGATTTGACTCCCACTTCAAGGGACAAAGTTTCTGAAAAGCTTATGCATAACTTTGAAACATTGTCAGATATGGAAGGCCCAATGAGCGGAAGTAAATATTGTCAGAGATAGTGTTGGAGATGGGGCGCTCAGGTCCAAGGGCGCTCAAAATGTGACTGAAGAGCAGCTTATTTCTCAGAGTGGAGGCTTCGTGATCTTCATTTGCTGATGGGGAATGACTCAAGGTAAGGAGAAACAGCTACAAAAATCTGCTAATAATTGGAATTTGGAATTTGTGAAATATGAATCAAGGAAAAATGAAAGTCACACAAAAAGAAATGGAACACATTAAATTGATATTCTAGGCATTCATGAGCTGAGATGGCTGATATTGGCCATTTTGAATAAAAAATCATATGGTTCACTATGCTGGGAATAAGACAAGAGGAATGGCATGGCATCCATTGTTGAAAAGGACGTTGCACAAATCCATCATGAAGTGCAATGTTGTCTGTGATAAGATTGTATCTATCTGCCTTTAAGGGAATTCAGTCAATATAACTCTTATTCAAATGTAGGCACCAACCATAAAAGCTAGTGATGAAGAATTCTACCAATTATGTCATTGGAAATTGATCAAACATGCAATCAAGATGAATTGATAATTGGCCATTGGAATGCAAAAGTTGGAAACAAAGAGGAAAAACCAGTACTTGGAGTATACAGACTTGGTGCTAGAAATGAACCTGGAAATTGCATGATAGAATTTTGTCAAACCAACAACTTATTCATAGCAAATACCTTTATTTCTTAACACAAAAGGCAACTGTACACATGGACTTCTCCAGATGGAATATACAAAATCAAGTTGACTACATCCATGGGAAGAGATGCTGGAGAAGCTCAATATAAGCAGGTAAAACCCAGCCAGGGGAAGACAGTGGAACAGACCATCGGGTGCTTACAAGTAAATTCAAGGTAAAACAAAAGAAAATTCAAACAAATCCATGAATCTATCCCATCAGAATTTCAAGAACATCTCAAGAACATATTTGCTGCATTAAAAAATATAAGAAATGATCAAGTCAAAGAGTTGCATAGAAAATTTCAAAGAACAGTTTGAGAAGACAAAACCAAATATTATAATGAAATGTGCAAAGGCCTCGAATTAGAAAACCAAAAGGGAAGAACATGCTCAGCATATCTGATATGAAAAGCATATCTTAAATGAAAGAACTTGAGGTAGTTTGTTTATTGTGCCAACCTGGCTGATAAACACGTGGGGTTAATTGAAAGGCAGAGGGATAAATGGCTTGGTGAGCCTTGCCTTTCGAGTTCTCGGGTCTCTTGCTTTGTGACCAGGGTGCAGCTGCCTTAGCAGTTCCCTACTTCAGCTGGCAAGGCTCATTTCCTGCAAGACATCCCCAAGGAGAAGCCGCATAGACCTACCCCGATGCAGCCCTGGGTGCTGGAGTAGCCGTGTGGAGACCCCTGCCAGCCGCTGAGATACTTGCATGTTCACTGATTCGGCTTTCCTCCTGCAGTTGGTGTCATAGTGTGTGTTTTGTGAGATGGAGGAGGACTTTGTGGATTAGTGTCAGACATATGGGTTACTGTTGGACTTGTGGGTGTGGGCAGCACTGGGTTGGGATGGTTTCTTGGGGTGCACTTAACCTTTCTATAAAACTCTCTCTTATACATATGAGTTTCCGTGGATTTGTTTCTCTAAAGTACCCAGACTACCAGAGAACTCAATAGAAAAATCAAGCCTTGAGTTGCAATATTGAAAGATTCTATGGGCTCTCTGCTCCTCCTTATGCGATAGACAGACGCCTCTCCTGTTCCCGTGCAGTCCCAGTCGCATCTGATGGTGAAGGTCGTGAAGGTCAGAGCAAGCGGATTTGGCCTCATTGGGTGCCTGGTCACCAGGGCTGCTTTCAATTCTGGCAAAGTGGATATTGTTGCCATCAATGACCCCCTCATTGATCTGAACTACATGGTCTACATGTTCCAGTATGATTCCACCCATGGCAAGTTCAATGGCACTGTCAAGGCTGACAATGGGAAGCTTATCATCAATGGGAAGGCCATTTCCGTCTTCCAGGAGTGAGACCCCGCCAACATCAAGTGGGGTGAGGCCGGTGCTGAGTATGTCGTAGAGTCCACTGGTGTCTTCACCACCGTAGAGAAGGCTGGGGCTCACTTGAAGGGTGGTGCCAAAAGGGTGATCATCTTTGCCCTTTTTGCTGATGCCCTCATGTTTGTGATGGGCATGAACCACAAGAAGTATGACAACTACCTCACGATTGTCAGCAATGCCTCCTGCACCACCAGCTGCTTAGCCCCGCTGGCCAAGGTCATCCACGACAATTTTGGCATCGTGGAAGGAATTATGACTACAGTCCATGCCATCACTGCTACCCAGAAGACTGTGGATGGCCCCTCTGGGAAACTCTGGCGTGATGGCCATGGGGCTGCTCAGAACATCATCCCCGCATCTACTGGTGCTGCCAAGGCTGTGGGCAAGGTTATCCCGAAGCTGAATGGGAAACTGATTGGCATGGCCTTCCGTGTCCCCACCCCCAATGTGTCTTTTGTGGATCACACCTGCCATCTGGAGAAAGCTGCCAAGTACGATGACATCAAGAAGGTGGTGAAGCCGATGGCTAATGGTCCCCTAAAGGCCATCCTGGGCTACACTGAGGACCAGGTTGTCTCCTGTGACTTCAACAGTGACCCCCCACTCTTCCACCTTTGATGCTGGGGCTGGCATTGCCCTCAACGACCACTTTGTCAAGCTAATTTCCTGGTATGACAATGAATTTGGTGACAGCAACAGAGTGGTGGACCTCATGATCCACATGGCCTCCAAGGAGCAAGAGACCCCCTGGACCACCAGCCCAAGCAACAGCACTAGAGGAAGAGAGGCCCTCAGTTGTTGGGGAGTCTTTGCTCCCAACTCAATCCCCCAACACACTGAGAATATTCCATCCAGACCCCCTGAAGGAAGGGGAGGGGCTTAAAGAACTCAACCTTGTCATGTACCATCAATAAAGTACATAGTACCACGAAAAAAAAAGATTCTATGTGCAAAATATTAGACGAAGCAGGAAGTATCAAGAGAAAATGGAAAAAATACTCAGAGTCACTGACCCCCCCCACCCCCCTACCCAAAACACATTCCACCATTTTGGGAGGTAGCATCAGCAAGAATCAATGGTACTGAAGGAAGAAGTTCAAGCTGCACTGAAAGCTTTAGACATAAACAAGGCTCCAGGAATTGATGGAACACCAATTGAAATGTTTTAACAAGCTGATGAAGCACTGGAAGCACTCACTTGTCTATGCCAAGCAATTTGGACAACAGCTATTTGGCCAACTGACTGGAAGAAAGCCATATTTGTGCCAATTCTAAAGAAAGGTGATTCAACAGAATGCTCAAACTATTTTACTTGCATGCAATATCAATGGTATATAATTGATATTGCATGCAAGTAAAATATTACTGAAAATCATCCAACAATGTTTACAGCAGTACTTTGAAAGGGAACTTCTAGATGTTCAGGCTGGATTAGAAGAAAACGTGGAACAAAGATATCATTCCTGATGTTAGCTGGATATTGCCTCACAGAAAAGAATACCAGAGGGATGTTTACTTGTGATTTATCGACTCTGCAATGGTATTCAACTGTGTGGACCATAATAAACTTTAGATAATCTTGAGAAGAATGGGAATTCCAAAACACTTCATTGTGCTCATGCAGAAGTTGTACATGGGTCAAGAGGCAGTTGTGTGAACAGAACAAGGGAATCCTGCATGGCTTAAACTCAGGAAAGTTGTACACCAGAGTTGTATCCTTTTACCATACTTATTCAGTCTGTATGGTGAGCAAATAATCAGAGAACGTGTATTATGTGAAAAAGAATGTGGCATGAGGATTGGAGGAAGGCTTATTAACAGCCAGTGATATGCAGATGACACAACATTGCTTACTGAAAGCGAGGAGGACTTGAAGCACTTACTCATGAAGATCAAAGATTGCAACCTTTAGTATGGATTACAACTCAATGTACAGAAGACCCAAATCCTTGCAACTGGACCAATAAGATAACATCATGATAAATGGAAAAAAGGTTAAAGTTGTCAAGGCTTTTGTCTTGCTTGGATCCACAATCAATTCTCTTAGAAGCAGCAGTCAAGAGATCAAAAGACATTGCATTAGGTAAATCTGTTGCACAAGACTGCTTTACTGGTTAGACTATTGAAAAACAAGGATGTTTCTTTGAGAATCAAGGTGTGCCTGACCCAAGCCATGGTCTTCTTCATTGCCTGTGAAAGTTGAACCTCGAATAAGGAAGACTCAAATAGAAGCATTTGAGTTGTGGTACTGAAGAAGAACGGTGAAAGTACCAGCGACTGCTAAAAGGAGAAACAAATTTATCTTAGCAGAAGTACAGGCAGAGCACTCCTTAGAGGCAAGAATGGCAAGACTTTGTCTTACAAACTTTGCACAGGTTGTCAGGAGAGATCAGCCCTTGAAGCAGGGCATGCTTGGTAAAGTGGAGGGGCAGTGAGAACGAGAGAGGCCCTCGATGGGATTGATTGACACTGCCACAATGGACTCAGGCGTAGGAGCAGTTGTGAGGATGGCGCAGGGCTGTTCAGTGCTTTGTTTTCAGTGCTGGGCACAGGCTCACTGTGGGTTGCAACCAACTGGATGGCATTTCACAACAGCAGCAGCAACATCTGCCATATTTGTATTTACAATGTTGTCATAGGAAGATTAAGCACGTCCCTTGACTACGGTTTGTAGGGACACAGCAGAGGCTTAATCCATGCAGGAGTGCTACAAATGTATTTTAAGCTTCTACTGTCTTTCATAAGAGCAGTTAAAAAATTTTTTTTTAATTTATGAAGCTAAAATTTTGTTTGGTTTTCAGAGACTTCAAATATATTTTGGTTTACAGTTTAATTAACTCAGTGTTTATTTCTCTCTTCCGCTCTGTAAGGGTCTCTCATTGGGTGCATGTATGTTTATTATGGTTATATATTCCTATTCTATTGTTCCTGTAGTCACTATGTAATGTCCTTCTTTGTATCTTTTTTTTTCTTCTTAAACAGTTTTATTGTGACATAATCTAAACATTATACAATTCAATAGTT
>NW_022103904.1:6205142-6219897 GCF_000313985.2 Echinops telfairi
ATAATCATTTCTGAGGTTTTTTTGGTTGCCATTACCTTGATATATTGTTTTTATATATTTTGTTTTAAAATCTATTCTTATTTTGTGACTGTGACGATTATATTTTACGTCAACGTGATGGTGGTGCCTGTATGGAAGTAGGGTATGGAATCCAAGCTGTCAGTCATGTCAGAGGCTGGTGATGCCTCCTTGGGGGTGTGGCCTTTCATAAGAGAGATGGTGAGAACTTCTCTTGCCCATTGCCTTTCTGCTTGCTTCGATTCTGTGTCTGCTTCCAAGGGTGGCCCTGCGTGGACTGCCACCCTGGGACCTATCAGCGCCCTGCCATTTTCACACAGACTGTGCATACATATGACTCTGTACCTCTCAGCCTTTCCCCTCTCTGCTTCATCGGCCTGCAGCCTTGGGAGTTTGGAGAGGGGTCTGGCTAGCATTGTGAATATGAACTTTTGTTGGACTGGGCTGGGGTGCCTTCTTGATATAAATTACTTTTTGATATAAAGTTCTTTCATATGCATATATGACTGTAACTGATTTTCTTTCTCTAGACAATCCAGCTTAATGCAATCCCACTGAGGGAGTGGGATTCTAGACAAGCAAATCATAAGGGTGTAGGATAGAGGCATGTCTGACTCCTCTTTTATGACAATTGGGCGGAGTTGGATTTCACTCTACTTTACGTAGTCAGAGATGGCCATGGAGTCTACTCAGTTGGTACCTGGAAAGGGCATGGGAAGGGAAACTTTTGATTCTTAGGAGCTTTCTTACCTGGTTATTCTTACCTGAAATGGCTGAAAGGAACGTAATGGGTGTTAAATTGCAGCACAGGACTAAAGCCATGCTGCTTAAATTGAAAGGGCTGACAGAAGACCAGGCTGTTGGATGTTTTTGTTGTTAGGTGTTCTTAAGTTGGTTCCAATTCATAGGGACCCTACGGACCACAGAATGTAAAACCACCGGGTCTGCACCATCCTCACAATTGCTCTTATGTTGGAGCTTATTGTTGCAACCACTGTTTCAACCCATTTTGTCAAAAGGGTCTTCCTCTTTTTCCCTGCCCCTTTACCAATCAAAATGTCTTTTTCCAGGGAGTGATCGCTTATGAAACATGTCCAAAGTATGTGAGCCGATGTCTTGCCGTCCTTGCTTCTAAGGAACATTGTGACTATACTTCTTCTGAGATAGATTTGTTGACCTATTGGCAGACCATGGTACCTTCAATATTCTTCACCAGTACCATATTCAAATACATAGATTCTTCTTCTGTCTTCCTTACTCAGTGTTTAACTTTCACATGCATATGAGGCTGTTGAAAAATACCATGCCTTGAGTCAGGAGTACCTCAGCCCTCAAAGTAACATCCTTGCTTTTCAATGCCTCAAAGAGGTCTTGTGCAGAAGATTTAGACAAAGCAGCTGTAGTTAGCAATCTTCAGCACTAACTGGAAGAGAACCAGACTAACGCTACTGTACTCCCAGGGAGGTTTATCCTGTTGGTTTTATAAGTCAAAGCTACGGGCTATTTTGGAAGGCAGGTACAGTGCTGATTATGGAGCAAACTACTGCAGGCCCTATCTGTAACAATTAAGGCTGGTTTGCAGGAAACAACGTGCAGCCCAAGAAGGCACTGGCACATTCCAGAAGGACCACTGGATGTGGGGTGTGGGTGTGGGTGTGGGTCTGTCTGTTGTTCTCAGAGCCCTCCCTCTGCCACCTGCAGAGTATTTTGGCTATTGATGTAGCCTCTACTGAAGACACCTGCCTACCAGCCCATTGCAGCCTTAGAACTGATTAAAAGAAGGAATAGGGGGACCAAAATGGACTGTCAGCAGTCTGTTCTATTGGGTTCAGAAGTCTGAGCTATGAGGCGCACAATGGGGCAAGTTTGTCTTAACTCTGGATGCTCCCTTGAAACCTGTCCACCATGGGTGGTACAGTTGATATTTGAAATACCATTATATCAATTTGCAAGCATTATATCAATTTGCAAGCTACCACAGAATGGCCGACTACTGCTAGATGCGGGTCTAATTGCATAGCCTACGTATATCCCAAATCCCCCAACTTTCCAAATTTATGCAGGCATGAGGTGAATCTGTTCCACATTGACCCTCACCCTTTCAGTAGTTCATAGAAGAACACTCAGATACATTTATGAAAATAGGAGCTTTTCCTGAATATTTTGAAGACAGATGGAGGAAAAATTTGAGATGAGAGTTAGCCAATTTCCGATTAAGAAAAAGAGGTATCTACTTTCTTTTGAATGATACAACAACACAGGGGATTATGTAGTATGTCTCTTCTAGCCATGAGGAAGACCTGGTAGCATAGAGATAACGAGTTGGGCTGCTAACCACAAAATCAGTGGTTTGAAACCACCAGCAGCTCTTCAGGGGAAAGAGAAGGCTTTCTACTCACATAATTACGGTCTCAGAAACTCACAGGGGCAGTTCTACGCTGTCCTATCATGTCACTACGAGTGAGCATGAACTCAATGGTAGTGAGTTTGGTTTGGTTCTAGTCATAGACTGCTATTCCCACCAAACAACCTTCGCTATCCTGTTGAGTCTGGGTAAGAAGGAGGTGGAAGACATTGATTGGATTATGTGATTCATCTGTAGTTGGTTGTTAACAGCATTAATTGTGACTGCTATCCTAGTGGGTAAAAAATGAGCCATCTTGGAAGCAGAAAGGGGAATCTCACTCCCAGCAAAAGAGAAAAACCAGGAGTGGAGCCTCAAGATCCCTATTCCTTGATCCCAGAGACATCTTTGACACCAGAGGAGTGGCAGAGGACCAGCAACAGCAGAAAGAGCATCAAAACTAGAGCTAGCGCAGAGACAGAACAGTAGACTTCCCAGTCCACAGAGGGAGTAAAACTGAGGGCTCTGGCGTAGGAGTAACAGGGTGCCTCTGAGCACTTCACTGGAGAGCTGGGTTTGCTGACCCATGGAGCTGGAGCTCAATGCTTTCATACAAGGCTTACAGTGGAGTGGTGTGGTTTTGGGGTATTTATTGGCAACTTGGGTATTTATTGTCAAACACCCCCCCCCCCTCTTTTTCTAAGAAGAGTTCCTTTTGCTGCCCACAGGAGGAACCCTATGGAAGATGTTTTATTCTTATATAAAAACGCAGTCCTTTCCTGCTCCTGTCACACAATAAATAGCTGCTCCCTCACGGGGTGGGGGCGTCCTGCTGCTGGGGCGAGGGGAGACCTGGGGCTGCCCTGTGTGCGTGTGGGCAACCAGGTCAGTCGTCTTCGCTGTCTTCTGCCGACTCTTCGGCACTCTCTGGCCGGTCGTCGCCCATATGCCAAACCTTCCAGACTGTGCGTCCCCCATGTACCTGATGGTCACCTTGAACTCTGCCATCTCGTAGCCAAAAAGCTTCAGGATGCGGGCCTGCTACGGGGTCAACACGTTGCCCTCCTTGCACATGTCGTAGTCAGACAGCACGGTGACCACACCTTTCTTGAGGGCTGTGGGCAGGTTCAGCTGCCTCCGCTGTGGCTCCATAGAGTGTGGGAACTGCTCCAGGGGCCCAGGATCCAGGCTCACTGAGAAGGCTGCTTTGTTACTGGCTTGGGCGTAGTCCATCGCTGTGAACTTGGTGAACCACTCGTTCACGTCCTCCTTAGTTCGATAGGAGAAAAGGAGACCAACTTCACCCTACAGCTTCCTGCTGACCTGGTGCGGGTTGTCTATGTACTCATCAGAGGGGTTTCGACCCAAGGCCACCATCATCACTGTGTTTTTTCCCAAAGAACATCGGCTATGCTTTCAGGTGTTCCGAATGTCCTTCAGCTTGCTGTTCCTCATGTTGGCCACCGAGAAGATGAAGAGGTACTTACTTGTACATGTCCACACATTTCCGAAGCTCTTCCATCAGGTTCTGTTTCAGTTCCAAGCCTTTCTTGGCAGTTTTGGTTAAGGAGATTTTTTTTGTCACGCTTGGATTTGGGTCAACCTTAAAAGAGCTTGGTAATATTGTTGAAGCTGGGCAGAGATGCTTGCCTGAATACCTGTATTCTGAGCATTTCTCACATGAATTGTAACTTTTTAATTCCCTTATAAACTCCATAATCATGAGTATCATCCGTGAGTGCTGGGTGGCCTTTGCAGTGAATTATGGAACCCCATTGAAAAGTAAAGATGGTTGTTGAGAACAAATCAGAATCTCTGCATTGCTGTGGTCCTCTTTCACCTTTCTGGATGGTTTCTGAGTTCCAAGTCTTTCCCCCTCCTTTCAAGAGCTACACATATCTCTATATTCTTTATAGCACAGTTATACTCCCTAGTGTGGGTGCTTTTCTCTGAGCCAAGTGCTTATCAATTTCTTCTTTTTACAAAATTTTAAATAAAGAGAATCCCATCCTAAGGGGCATGCTAGTGAGTGAATTTAAGAGAAATCACAGAATTCTAAGGCCTTCCACTTCCTATTCTATTTTATCTGCGGTAGGACTTCAGCAGATCCATAGAGTTCCCTTATGTAGCCACAGCTATAGTGTGACCCGTATAAGCTGAGCAAGAGGACATTCTGTGAATGAATCCATAGCCAGAACGGATTATCCACTTCCCCTCAAAGACTACCAGAATGCATTCTGTCATTCCTCCCACCCATTTGCCTTAAACACCACCAGATCCCCAAGCTTTCTAGGTCATCTGTTATTCCTGGGACTTATTCCCACAGGCTCTCTGTGCATCTTTTCTTCTGACCCAACCTTCAAATAATGGTTTTAAAATCCCCCCAGTGTATTTTGGTCCAAACTGTAGTATGACCAACCACTTCATGTGTCTGCAGAAACTTTTTTTTAACAATCATTTTATTGGGGGGCTCTTACAGCTCTTATATAACAACCCATACATCAATTGTATCGAGCATATTTGTACATATGTTGCCATCACTATTTTATAAACATTTAGCTTCTATTTAAGCCCTTGTTATCAGCTCCTCTATAGTGAATAAGGAAGACATGAGAAGAATTGATGCCTTTGAATCATGATGTTGGCCAAATAGGGAATACAACAACATCGGCTGCTGGAAGAATCACAGGAGTAAGATGAAGCTCTCTGCTTCTTAGAGATTTAGTGTCTTGGAAACCCAAAGGGGCAGTTTGTTCTGTCCTATAAGGTCACCAAGAATCTGAGTCAACTCTCTCGGCAGTGACTTTCTAGGGAGAACCTCAAGAACAAATACACCTTGAAAGAAAATATAGCCAGAATATTCTTTGAAATAAGCATGGCGAAACTGAGAGGAATTGCTGAAACCCAAATGCAGGCTGAGCATGAGAGTGGGACAAGAGGAAAGTCAAAGGAAATAGAGGAAAGAACTAGGAGGCAAAGGGCATTTATAGAGGCCTAAATCCAGGCATGTACATATGTAAATATATTTATACAGAACGATGGGGAAATAGATCTATGTGCATACATTTATAGGTTTAGTATTAAGGCAGCAGATGGACATTGGGCCTCCACTCAAGTACTCCCTCAATACAAGAACACTTTGTTCTATTAAACTGGCATTCCATGATGCTCACTTTCCTGACACGATCACTGAAGACAAATGGATGCATAAGCAAATGTGGTGAAGAAGGCCGATGGTGCCTGGCTATTGAGAGATGTAGTGTCTGGGGTCTTAAAGGTTTGAAGGTGAACAAGCGGCCCAGAAGCAACAAAGCTTCCCAGAAGCAACAAAGCCCACATGGAAGAAGCACACCTGCCTGTGTGATCACGAGGTGTAGAAGGGATCAGGTATCAAGCACCAAAGAACAAAAAATCATATCATCGTGAATGAGGGGGAGTGTGGGGTGGGGACCCAAGGCCCATCTGTAGGCAACTGGATGTCCATTTGCAAAGGGGTTGCGTGGAGGAAACGAGTCAGTCAGGGTGCAGTGTAGCATTGATGAAACATAGGTTTTCAAAATTCATTTAAAAAATGAATTTTTAAAATAAACTTTCCTCTCGTTCTCAAATGCTTCCACCCCACCCCCAAACTGTCATAATCCCAATTCTACCGTGCAAACCTGGCTAGACCAGAGGATGCACACTGGTGCAGATAGGAACTGTAAACATGAGGAATCCAGGACAGATGAACCCCTCAGGACCAGTGGTGAGAGTGACAATACCTGGAGGGTGGAGGGAGGGTGGGGTAGAAAGGGGGAACTGATTACAAGGGTCTACATATAATCCCCTCCCTGGGGGATAGACAACAGAAAAGTGGGTGAAGGGAGACATCTGGCAGTGTAAGATATGATAAAATAACAATAACTTATAAATTATCAAGGATTCATGAGGGAAAAGAGAACGGGAGGAAAAAAATTGAGGAGCTGATTCCAAGGGCTCAAGTGGAAAGCAAATGTTTTGGGAATGATGAGGGCAACAAATGTATAAATGTGCTTGACCCAATGGCTGCATGTGTGGATTGTGATAAGAGTTGTAGGAGCCCCCAATAAAATGAATTTTAAAAACCTGTTTAAATAAACAAAAGAAAGAAATACAATTTAAACTGGGGGGAAAAAAAGAAAAGGAAATAAGCATAGTGAGACGATGTCTCATGTGTTTTAGTCATGACATCAGCAAAGACTTGTCCCTGGAGAAGGACATTATGTAGAAAGAAAACAGGCAAGAGGAAGATACCCGATGAGAAGGACTGACGCCGTGGCAATGATGGGTCCAACAATAGCAATGGTAGTTCGGGTGATGCCGGATTTAGTAGCGCTTCTTCGTGTTCAGAGGGTCACTCTTAGTGAAAACGGACTGAACAAGTCTTTGTGGAAGCAGATCACCGAGTCTCTCCTACTGTGTGCTGCGTTTCAACTGTCAACTTTTAAGTTAACAGTGGAGTACTTAATATTGCATCATCATTGCTCCGTAATGTCGAAATGCTGGTAAATCATGGCACGTTGTGGTAACGTTGGGAATCTTTTTTTTTCTTTTCTTTTCCAGCCTATGCAAAGAACACCAAAAAAGTCCAAATGTAAATGGATATACATCTGTCTTTCCTTGAGTAGCTGTGTTTTCATACTAGTCACAATAATCCCTTCACTATAATTTGAAAGCATAACTTTATTAAAATTGTGTATTGAAATTTTTTATAGGACTGGCATGTGATTACATAGCATATTTCATTTAACTGATGCACTGAGAATAACAGTAATAATAAGTGTATTGGCTATTACTGGATACATACTAGGTAATTTGTGTATATTTATATCTCACCCTACATTGGGTGATTTAATACTAAGAAGTTAATACTTTTATTTTCCTTTTATAGTTGTAAAGGTGAGACCTAGTGAAGTTAGGCAATTTTCTTATGACCATAGCTAGAAAGTTGAAGAATCTGTGTTGGAGCTGGAGTTTCAAGAGTTCAGCACTTGCTTATTTTCTTTCCTGCTGTATCCATCTGAGGAACCCTTGTGCCACAGGGGTTACCAGAGGGGTGCTAGCTGCAAGGTGAGCAGTTCAAAGCAACCAGGTGCTTCGTGGGGAAAAAAGATGGGGCTTTCTACTCCCGTAAAGTTACAATCTCGGGGACACACAGGGCAGTTCTAATCTGACTTGATGGCAGTGCTTTTTTCTCTTTGTGTGTGTGTGTGTGTGATATCCATTTAGTAGTCCTTTTGGTGCTTGATACATTGTAACCTGTCTTTTGTTTTATGGTTCCTTTTTTTTCCTTAGGTGGCAGAATTCTTGTCTTTCCATTATCTCTGACAAATGATCTATTTAGTATGATTCAGAAGACACCACACATAATGTGACATTGCTATAGAAGCAGATTTGAATTCTGAACTATGGGGCAACAATAGGTTTCCTTTTACAATGGCTTCAATCAACTTTTTTTTAAAGTAAACATGGATTTCCTAAGCACTTATGGTGTAGGCACAGATGGGGAAGAACTGGGCCCTTGATTTAACTTAGAGAGAGGCAATATAGCAGGCACTGCCACTTCCTGTGAGATCTTGGAGAAATCTTTTAGTACCTTGAGTGTAGGCTTCCTTTTATGAAAAGGGGACAATGATATTATTTTCACATGCTTAATGAAGGCTTAAATGAGAGAGCATATTCTAAGAATGAAATGTAAAAATAGCTCGTTAAACAACTGAAAAGGAAGAACATGTTCAGCACATCTTAAACTGGAAGAAATCAAGGAAAATATCAAGTTTTTTTTTTTAGTTGAAATATAGAAAGATTCTTTGGGCAAAATATTGAGTGATGCAGGAAGCATGAAAAGAAGATGGGAAGATTACAGGGTTACCATGCCAACAAGCACTAGTCTACATTCCATCAGTTTAAGAGGCAGCATATGAGCAAGAATCAATGGTGCTGAATGAAGAAGTTCAAGCTGGACTGAAAGAATTAGCCATAAACAAGGCTGAAGGAATTGATGGAATACCCATTAAAATGTTTCAGCAAGCTGATGAAGCACTGGAACCACTCCCTCATCTATGCCAGGAAATTTGGAAGACATCTACTCTGTCAACTGACAAGAAGAGATCCCTATTTGTGTCCATTCCAAAGAAAGGTGACACAGCAGAATGCTCCAATTATAGAACTATGTCATTATTATCACATGCAAGACAAATTTTTCTGAAGATCATTTAACAGTGATTGCAGCAGTACATTGAGATGGAGTTGCCAGAAATTCAGGCTGAATTCACAAAAGGACATGGAACAAGGATGCCATTGCTGATGTCAGATGGATTTTGGCCGAAAGTAGAGAATACCAGAAAGATGTTTACTAGTGTCTTATTAATTATGCCAAGGTATTCGATTAAGTGGACTGCAACAAACCATGGATATCCCTGAGATGAATGGGAATTCCAGAACACTTCATTGTGCTCATGTGAAACCTGTACATGGATCAAGAGGCAGTTGTGTGAACAGAACAAGAGAATACATGGTATTCAGGAAAGGTGTGTGCCAAGGCTGTGTCTTCTCACTATACTTATTCAATCTCTATTATGAGCAAATTATCCGAGAAGCTAGATTACATGATGAAGAATGTGGCATCAGGATTGGAGGAAGTCTTATTAACAGCCGAGACATGTAGATGACAGAGACTTGCTTGCTGAAAATGAGGAGGACTTGAATCACTAGCTGATGAAGATCAAGGGATATAGCCTTCAGTGTGGATGACAACTCAATGGAAAGCAGACTAAGATCCTCATAGCAGGACCAATAGGTAACATCATAATTAACAGAGAAAAGATGGACGTTGTCAAGACTTGTCTTGCTTGAATCCAAAATCAATTCTCATGGAAGCAGCAGTCAAGAGAGCAAATGGTGCATTCGAGTGAGTAGATCTGCTGCAAAAGACCTCTTGAAATGTTGAAATGCAAAGATTTTACTTTGAAGGTATTTGTGTGCCTGCCCCAAACCATCTTATTTAGTTGCCTCATGTGTATGTGAAAATTGCACATGAATAAGGTAGCAGAGCACATTACCCAAAGTCTGAATAAGAACCAATGCATTTGAATCATGGTACTGGCAAAGAATATTGAAATTGTCAAGGCCTGCCAAAAGAACAAACAAATCTGTCTTGGGAGAACTACCGCCAGAATGCCCTTTGAGGCAAGGATGGCAAGGCGTTTGACATGTTGTCAGAAGATCAGACGGACTTTGGACATAATATCAGGAGAGACCAGCCCCTGGAGAAGGACATTACAATGGGTAAAGTAGAGGAGCAGGGAAAATGAAGAAGGCCCTCGACAAGGTTTATTGACGTAGTGACTGCAGCAATGGGCTCCACCAGGAGAATCGTTCAAGGGTGGGCCAGGACTGGGTAGGGGTCCATTCTGTTTTACATGGGGTGGCTATTAGCCAGAACTGACTCTATGGCACCTACCAACACAACAACAATAACAACAACAAAGAATTTTGTAAAGTACCTAACTCTCTCAAACACCCAGTTAAAGGTGGTATCTATGATTCTTTTAAGTGAACTGAATCTAAGTTTATAAATGATTGTAACAGTTTCTAAAATCTTGATGTTTTTAGGAAATTTTGGGAACTATTATAGTTATTTATAAAACTGTATGACAGCTGATGGGCCACGGTACATACATATACAAAATTAAATAATTACTTTCTTATTATTAATGGAATTTCTATTTTAATCTTATCCAGCTTAGAAAGAATATGGACGGTAAAATGCTCTGCTACTTTTATTATTGAAAAACTCTTTTTAGATTCTCCTCCTTCGTGAAATTGTAGTATTAAGCTGCTGTTCAAATATAACATTATTCAAAGGAATATAGTTTAAGGAAAATATATATAACAATACCATTCAATTTTCAGAGGAAATATACATCATAGTTTATAGAATTATCTATTCAATTGAGATTTAGTATAAATTCATATTTAACAAAATGTAGCATGACAAAAATGATTTTCAGAAGTAATCTCTGAAAAGTCCACAAGATGGGAATCTTTCTCTACGGAAGACACACCCACTGTGTAACAGCCAAACATTGTGATTTCCCCCCTCATATTTAAAAGATGAGCAAAATACAAACTATTTTGAACTCTTGATCTTATAATCTCAAGACTGTAATGAACTTTGATAATGTCTACCCATTAAAAATACCTAGAGATATATTGGGACAAAAAGAACAGATGATAGTAAGTATATTATATTTAATTTCAGAGGTTTTCTACAAATTTTTGGATTAGTGAAAAGTTAGAATGATCAAAAAGTTGATTGTTGTGCACGTGTAAATTAACACGTGTTTGAATTTCCCTTCACTCATTGTGTTCTAAAGTTTTTACCTTTTGCGTGTTTCCCTTAAACTTTCAGTCTGCTTTTTTCTTAGGAATTTGGGATTTTTATTCAAACCAAACCAAACCTTGTATTTGCGGAATCAATTTACTTGAAATCAATGGTTCAGGACTTTGCAACAATCCTAAGAATATTGGGCATTGGGCAGTCTGTGAGGCAGATACAATTAGAAGAGATGTACTAGCTACTAGCATAATAATTGCCACTGTCTGGGCTTCCTCTTGGGAGGATTCTTCCTTATATTTAAATGAAGCACAGTTTCTAAATTTAAGAGAAATTAGGCAACACGGTACATAAGGGGAGAATATTATATGAAGAAAACACATACTCTTGATTGTTTAAAAACTATCATAGATTTAATAAATCAGATTAGTCTCAAAATGACAAATATGTTTTCCTTAGTGCATTTACTGGTGGGTACAAGAGGGGGGGGTAAAGCCAAGCAATATATCGTGAGCAGCACCTATAGGATTTCTGTAGGAGAGTAATCGCTTCTCTCCTACTGCAGATTGATGAAATTGTGTTTCCTGTGCCTATTAAATTTGGCTAAAATTATCCCAAAGGATCAAATGTGATTTTGATTGCTCAGTTAAATAAAAGTATGAATAGTAGTTGCTCTTAATATTATATTAATAATATGCATAATAATCAGAGATAACGGTTATCAATTGCTTATTACGTATCAGTTATCAAGCACTTTACATATATTATTAATTTAGTCCTCACAATACCCTGTGAAATTGGTATTGTTATTATCTCTATTGAGGAGGAAACTGAGGCAGAAAAAGGTTAGGTAACTTGCATAAAATGACATGAAAGTGGTGGACTAACAGGCAAGTGACGAGCCCTTTGGGTAGGCAAACGATACGATGCCACTTATTTAAACTGGCATGTTGAAATTTGTTTGTTATCTCTATCCCAATTTTGAGGAAGAATTATGTGGCATTTTCCTCTACATAATTTCCCTTTTAGGATTGCCAAGAGCAATTGAAGAGGTATAAACAATTCTGTTGTTTCCTCATCACAGGAATCCTTAATTATGACTTAAAAGCAAATTTCCTTGCGGAAATCAGGTTGTACATCTTTTGAATAAATCCTTTGATTACATATGCTAAAATTATATTAGAATCATAATTAACTCAAGTTATAGAGAAACAGCTATCTCTAGCCCCATCTAGTTAATGAGAACAATACCGTGCTTGTGCAATATAGGAGCTTAGATGGTTTTAGCTATTGTGCGATTCAGGGTCTCTGGTTTCCGAATTGTTTTCTGTGACATTATTGGGCTGGGGCAGAGGTAGTACGGGGCAGGAAAATTTAGGGACACGAGGGTCTAATTTAGGGGAACTGTGTTGGAGATAACCTGAGGAGAAATCAAGTAGACAGATCAGAGCATACCAAACCTATTTCAACCACAGCATCTCCCCTTTTTACTTCTGTTCTTTGAAAAGGGATTTCTTTGTTTAAAAATGATTTGAGGAAAACTATCCTAGATCAATCAACTTGGACAGAAGTAGTTTACTGGAATAGAAAGCAGATCGTGTGTTTGCGCACGCCTCTCTCTGTGTTTGCAAATACTTTCCAGAAGATAAACTGATGAACTCCGATGTTGATAACTCCTAGAACTGTGGACATAGACCCAAAGACAGAATCCTAATGTAGCTGGGATGGAGGCCTGGGTAGGAAGCGTTTGTGTGGGATCTGGCAGCGCTCCTCGGGCCCAGGTGGGGATGGGGTGAAGCGCAGTATTACAGTGAAGAATCAGTCTATCTTGGTGGCTCTGATTGGAGGTTAAGAGTCTTTGGCTCAGATAAATCACATAGGACTTGATTCTGGCAACAGTTGGACTTGAGTATAGTTATACATCCTGTTTTGTTCTTAGGGGTGTCCAGGGCAAATCTTGTCAAACTCCTGAGTAGGTGTGCTTAGTACTTAAACAATGCCCTCATGACTCCCTGCTCAGGTGCAGACTACCTCTGGGGGAAAAAACCCTGAGTTCTGGTATGGTACAAATTACAATGCAATTCGATAATGGGCAGATAAAACAATAACAAAGAAAGAAAACCTGCTAAGTGCAAAGGTGCAGCTGTTTTGGAGACGCGAACAAACTACCTATCTATGGATATGGCTGTGAAATATGGTCTTTTCCTATTTAGACGTGATGCCAGCATTTAGGAAAAGAAGACCTGGGGCAGGGTCTCTGCTCAAACGTGAGGTGAAAGTGTACGTACTGAGTCAGGCCAAGGAATTAGAACATGGCTTTTTACGAAGTCATTAATAATTCATTTCACCTCATTTTAACCTGGAAATTATTTTCAAATACCCCTTTCTTTTCTGTTCTCTGGAGGGTAAAGGGAGGTGCAACATACTCTATGTTCTGCCACTCAAAAGGTGGTCCATGTTTCTGCAGGGCCAGCATCACCTGGAAACCTGTTAGAAGTGTAGATTCCATTCTATTCCACTGAACCAGAATCTGGATTTTAACAAGACCCCAGGTGATTTGCGTGTACATTAGATTTTGAGGAACTGCCCTGGAGCCCCTGGGAAACCCATTTCATCATTGTTATGTGCGTCCACTAGATGTCACTCTTGTCACCTGGTAATGGGACGACATTTTTCAGTGGGGACTCGGAAGAATCCGCGAACACGGTCACATTATTAGGTGATTTCCTCTCAATCCATAGAGCTCCTGATCTACACATTGGTCATTTAAGGTAAAACTACCTTTCTCTATGACTCAAAGCCCCAGAGAGACTTCTGGGAAAGAATTTCATTTTTGGTGAATCAGCTCACCTCTTTTCTGTCTCCTTCTCCCCTTGAAGTTCTCTGCTTCTTGGGTTTGTCTGTCGTTATGTAACCATAAGGGACCTTGCTGTAGATCCTCTCACCGGCGGGCGCACGAGAGGGTGACACCCCGGACTACCCGCACCGCCACGTGGACCACGCGCAGGCCGAGCTCTGTGAACAGTACCGAGAGCAGGAAGGAGACAGGCTGTGTTTCCTTGTTGTCTTGAGAAGCGCTTCTCGGTGATTGTCAGAAGAAATGCATGTGGACCATCATGAATCCTGGACGTGCCTCACAGTGGTTTTATGCAGAATATTTCAACCACTTCTGCTTAGAAAAAAGTCTTTCCCTTGTGATTTTGTATGGCGTTAGCTTTAGCCATGAAGATGATGTTAGCGGGCTATGTGCTCTGGAGGCTCTAGGAAAGGTCCTGCTAACTACTGGGAGGCCTGTGGGGAAAGAGGGATGAAAAGGCAAAGAAGGGCGCTTTGGAAGATCCCAGTTTTTGTCAGATGCCCAGCTTGAGAAAAGTGAAGTTCTTGAAATAAATCAACCCCTTTGCCAAACTCTCCGCCCTCTGAGTCTGATGTGGTTTTTCATCTGTTCCAGTTATAAGGGTAGAAAACAAACCGTAACGTAGCAGGTGTGTGTGTGTGTATGTGTGTTTCGTTAGTGCGCACATTTCCTATTGTGGGTCTGGAGAAATGGCATTTAGTTTATAATATCACAAAATGAATGGAAAATGTTTTAATTTGATTGATTTTTATTCAAGAACATATTTTAAGCCTAAATGTCATTTTCTCCTGTTCAAAGTAGTTAAGGTGCCCAGACGTTCACTTCTAAGCTTTAGGGTTCTTTTTTCTGACATCATGTGTTAAGATGTGATTTCTGATGAAATAATGCTAACTTTTAGACTGAGAATCTATTGTTTAAAAGCATTCTCCAAGTTAATGGAAACCCGGACTTCAAGGTACGTACATGGCACGTGCAAAGCAGTTTTCTATGTGTATTAGTCTAGGTACTTTAGAGAAACGAATCCACAGTAACTCATGTATAAGAGAGTTTTATGTAAAGAAAGTGTGCATCACGAAAACATCCCAACCCAGTGCTGCCCAATCCCACAAGTCCAACAGTAACCCATTAACCCAACACCAGTCCACAAAGTCCTCCACCTCACAAAACAGAGGCAATGATG
>NW_022103904.1:6220215-6234851 GCF_000313985.2 Echinops telfairi
ATTATCGGCCAGGTTAACACAATTAACTGACTCACTGTGGGAAACAATAACTTGGTAGACATTTTGGCACGTATATTTTTTTCTCTTCCGGAACCTCAGTGTGAATCTGTTGACTGAATATCATGTTCTTGTTGGGTGCCATTGCTTCGGTTCTGACTCACAGCGGCCCTGTGTGCAGCCGAGCAAAACACTCCCTGGTGCTGCGCCATCCCCACAATTGTCCATATGTTTGAGCCCATTGTTGCAGCCACTGTGCCATTCCATCTTGTCCAGAGCCTTCCTCTTTCTCACCGCCCTCTAGTTTACCAAGCATAATATCCTTCTCCAGGTACTGGTCTCTCCTGACAACATGTCCATAGGGTGTGACACAAAGTCTCGCTATCCTTGCCTCAAAGGAACATTCTAGCTGTATTTCTTACAAGACAGATTTATTTGTTCTTTCAGCGGCTATGGTACGTTCTGTATTCTTCACTTGCACTGTATTTCAAATGCAGTGATTCTTCTTCAGTCTTCCTTATTCAATGTAGCTTTCACATGGAGATGAGGCCATTTAAAATACCATAGCTGGGTCAGGTGCACCTTAGTGCACCTTGCTTTTCAACACTTTAAAGAGGTCTCGTGCAGCAGATATATCCAGTGTAATGTGTCCTTTGACCTCTTGACCACTCTTTCTGCAGTAATTGTACCCAAGCAAGACAAACTCTTCGACACTTCAATCTTTTCTCCATTTATCATGGTGTTACCTACTGGTGCAGTTGTATTTTAGTCTTCTTTACACTGGGTTGGAATCCATACGGGTGTGTAACAATATCAAAAGTTTTTAGTAAACCTTCCTCCAATCCTGATGCCACATTCTTCTTCATATAATCCAGCTTCCCGGATAATTTGCTCATAATATAGATTGAATAAGTATAGTGAGAAGACACAGCCTTGACACACACCTTTCCTGAATACCATGTGTTCTCTTGTTCTGTTCACACAACTGCCTCTTGATCCATGTACAGGTTTCATCTGAGCACAATGAAGTGTTCTGGAATTCCCATTCATCTCAGGGATATCCATGGTTTGTTGTGATCTACACAGTCGAATGCCTTGGCTTAGTTAAGAAAAACTAGTAAAGATCTTTCTGGTATTCTCTACTTTCAGCCTAGATCCATCTGACATCAGCAATGATATCCTTGTTCCACAACCTCTTCTGAATTTGGTCTGAATTTCTGGCAGCTCCCTGTCAATATGCTACCGCAGCCATTGTTGGATGATCTTCAGAAAAATTTGACTTGAATGATATTAATGATACAGTTCTATAATTGGAGCATTCTGTTGTGTCACCTTTCTTTAGAATGTTATAAAAATAGATCTCTTCCTGTCAATTGGCCAAGTTGCTGTCTTCCAAATTGCCTGGAATAGACGTGTGAGTGCTTCAGTGCTTCATCAGCTGTTGAAACATTTTAATGGGAATTCCATCATGTCCTTCAGCCTTGCTTATGGCTAATGCTTTTAGTGAATCTTGACCTTCTTACTTCAGAATCATTGGTTCTTACTCATGTGCTACTTCCTGAAATGGTAGAATGTCAACCAGTTCTTTCTGGTACAGTAACTCTGTGTATTCGTCCCATCTTTTTTTTTTTTTTTTGATGCTTCCTGCATCATTCAATATTTTGCTTATAGATTTTTTCAATATTACAACTTGAAGCTTCAATTTTTCCTTTAGTCTTTTCAGTTTGCTGAATGTGTTCTTCTTTTTTGGTTTTAGAGCTCTATGTCTTTGCACATTTCTCATATTTTACTGTCTCCTCAAGCTTCCTATTGAAATGTTCTGTTCAGCTCATTGACTTCATCATTTCTACCACTTACATTAGCTATTCTATGAGTAAGAGCAATTATCATACACTCTTTTGACACCTACTTTGATATTTTCTTTATTTCCTATCTCTTTAATTACCTTTAGCTTTCTTCATGAATACTATTCTTTTACTTAAAAACAGTTTATTTAGATATGATTAGCATGTTGTACAATTCAGTAGTCTAAGTCTATTAAGAAGGCTTGTAGGCAAACAAGTGGCCATCTAGCTCGGAAACAACAAAGTCCACAGAGAAGAAGCACACGAGCCTGTGAGAATACGAGGTGTTGAAGGGAACAGGCAGCAGACACCAAAGAACAAAAACCATCATTGTGTGACCACCTTCCACACATAAACGCTGAAGATGAATGTGTGCATAAGTAAGCGTGGTGAAGAAGGCTGATGGTGCCCGGCTATCGAGACCTATAGCGTCTGGGGACTTAAAGGCTTGAAAGTAAACAAGCGGCCATCTAGTCCTGAAGCAACAAAGCCCACGTGGAAGCAGCACACTAACATGTGTGATCATGAAGGGCCGAAGGGACCAGGCTTCAAACACCAAAAGCGGGGGATCATATCCTTGTCAATGAGGGTGGTGCGTGATGGAGACCCAATGCCCATCACTAGACAACTGGACATACCTTGCAGAGGGGTAGTGGGGAGATGAGTCACTTAGGGTACAGTATAGCAATAATGAAACCCACAACCTTCCTCTAGTTCTTAAACGCTTCCTCCCCCCAACTACCAGGACCCCAATTCTGCCTTGCAGACCTGGTTAGACCAGATGATGCACAGCAGTACAGATGGGAATTGGAAATGCAGGGAATCTAGGAAAGAGGAACTTCTCAGGACCAGGGGTGACAGTGGCGATACCAGGAGAGAAAGCGGGTGTAGAAAGGGGGAATTGATCACAGGGAGCTACATATAACCTCCTCTCTGGGGGATGGGCAGCAGAGGGGTGGGTGAAGGGAGATGCCGGGCAGTGTAATACAGTATAAGATACAATAATAATTTATAAATTATCAAGGGTGCATGGGGGAGAGGGGAGGAAGAAGGGAGGGGGAGGGGAAAAAAGGAAAATGAGCTGATTCCGGGAACCCAAGAGGAAAGCGAATTTTGGGAATAATGAGGGCAACAAATGCATAGATGTGCTTTACACAATTGATCTATGTATTGTGATGAATTGTATGAGCCCCAATAAATTGATTTAAAAAAAAGTAAAAAAAAAAAAAGAAGACTTGTACAATCATCTCCACAATGAACTTTGACACATTTAATTCAATCCTGTACCCAGTGCTTTTGACTCTTTGGAGACTAACTCTTTCTACCCCCACCAACCATTTTATTAGGAACTAATTCAAACATACCATTCCTTAGTTCAATCACATCAAGCAGCATCAAACAATTGCCACCAAAATCAGTTTCAAAACATTTTCTTCCTTCTTGAACTTTTGATATCAGCTCTTTCCCACACCTTCCCCACTAGACCCTCCAAGAACCCTGATTCTAGTTGTTGTCTCTATAGATCTACCTATTCTTGCTTTCATATACTGAAAATCATTAAAGGCAACATAACAAAGATTCAAGAAGGCTACTGACAGTGATAAATACAACAGAGACAAGCCCCAATATGATAAAAATCCTCAGAGCATATTAAAAACCATATCAAACCAAAAGTGTATCCAAGGGGACACCAAGTGACAATATTTTTAACCATTCAAGTCAGATTATCATTGTGACCTACTGTATTCATCTCTCCAAAACTCTGTATGATAGCCAGGTTATTCCCATTTCTCAAGTATGGTTAGAGGAACATCACTTGAAGCATATTCCTTGTGTAAATCCTGCTAATGTATTTTGGGCTTTCACTTTTACCTATAGCCTTCTGTACACCATAATCTCACAATTTAAGATAGAGTCTTTGGATACAATCCTTGGATCATGGGTGTTGGTGTGCTTCTTCCAATAGGCTTAGTTGACATCTCACTTAGATGTCTTCTTGTTTGGAAACAAGTCTTTGAGACCCCAGATGCTATTCTATCTGATAGCTGGATACTATCTAATTTCTTCACCACACTTTGCTATTGCATCCATAGCTTCTGTGTTTCCTTCATGAGGGTGAGTAAATGAATGATGTTATTAAAGTCCTCCCACAATTTATCTTCCATCATTAGTGTTTAATGTAGCAAATCTGTCCTTGAGATGTTTTCAAAAATTAGGTAGAACATACCCAAGGTTGTATTTTGGCTTTCATGGATCTGCTTTATTTTTCTTCAATGTCAACCTGAGTTTATATATGACAAGTGATGGTCTGTTTCAAAGTCAGCCCCTGGCTTTGCTTTAGACACTAATAGTGAGCTTCTCCATTGTCTCTTCCACAGATGTAGTCAGTAGATTTTGTGTGTTCATTTCACCTGGAGAAATAGTTTTTTGTTGCTGAAAAATGGTATTTGCTATGAACAAGTTGTTCTTACAAAATATTATCATGCTTTCTACAGTTTAGTTTCTGTCACTGAGAACATTTTCCAACTACTGTGCCTTTCTCTTTGTTTCCAACTTTTGTATTCCAATCACTGATAATTATCAATGAATCTTGATTGCATGTTTGATGAATTTCAGACTGAAGATTTTGGTAGGATTCTCAATTCCTTCATCATTAGTTTTAGTACTTGGTGTATAAATTTGAGTAATTGTTGTAGATTGATTGGATTTTCTTATATGTGGAAGGCTATTATCATATCAGAGACAGCATTTTATTTCAATAGAGAACTTGAAATGTCCATTTTGATTATGAATTCAATGTCATTCCTCTTAACTATTTCATTCACAGCACAGCAAACCATATGATTTTCTGATTATAATGGCCAATACCAGTCAATTTCAGCTCACTAACACTTTAGGATATTGGTCTTTATGCGCTCTATTTCATTTTTGACAACTTCCAATTTTCCTATAATCATACTTTGTACATTCCAAGTTCCAAATATAAGTAGATTTTTGCAGTTGTTTCTTCTCATTTTGAGTCAGGCCCCATCAGGAAATGAAGGTCCTGAAGGCTTTGCTCCCCAGACTTTACATCACTGTGGTTGACGGCATAGGCAGCTATTTAGAATCCATAGACTATATAACTCTTTCTATAGAGAGTATACAGTTCTTCCTCAGTCACATTTATCAGACCTTCAGTATTTGACTGTGTTTTGATGTTATGCATAAGGGTTTCACAGGCTAATTCTTCTGTAGTGAGTAGCCAATTCCTTTTTCATAGTCTGTTCTTGATATGTAAGCGCTGCTGAAACCTCATTTTGGGTGACCTGGCTGGCATATGAAATACCAATGACATATCTTCCAGCGTCATAGTAACCCACAATCCCACAATAAAGCCTTGAATGACAAATCAACAGACAAACGGTGGCTGGATCTCATAGTCAGGTCTTTTCCTATCGATGGTTTATATTTTCACCATCCCTTACCTGTTGCATCTGTTCTGTGTGTTCCTTTGGCTCCTGGGTGATACAAAAGATTAATACTCTTGGATGCTAGCTGAGAAATTGGAGATTCCAGTCTACCCAAAGGTTCTCAGAATAAATGTCTAGTGATTTACTTCCTTCAAATCATCTATTGAAGACAGTAGGGAACACCATTCTACTCTGACACAAATTGGGTAACCATGAGTCATATTTGACTTTGTGGCAATGGGTTCGAGCTTTCCCTCCCTTTCACTTGTTGCTATTGAGATTCCGGATGCTCCCAGTGATAGCAGTACAGATAAGTGTATTTGTTTAAAGCAGACAGACTTTGGAGAGATACTTCAGTTCATGAATGCTCATGATTGATTTTTGAAGTGGGTATAATATTATCTGTCTTATGAATCATGGTAATTATTCCATAGAATAATGCATATCAAGTACATGGCTTAGTATACATTGGTTGTGATTATTGCCAATACTGCATCCAACTCAGAGTCCTTAGACCTACTTCACTTCCCAACTGTTAAAATCCAATTTGCCAACTGTGACAATAGCTTTTATTATCCTTCTTCACCTGAAGGAGTTGCAAGTACTAGAGACATCTTCCTTTTGTTCCGTCTGACAAATATATGCATGGCAACAATAGGGAGCAGGTAGGTAGAAGAGTAGTGAGGTAGGGATGATATTGATCCTGGAACAGCAGAAGGGAGAGACATTTTCCCTAGAACTCTCGATAGAATTATCATGGAAAGTTCCCTCAGGAATTAGTCATTGAGCTTAGGGATTTAGAATTAGTCTCAGGGGACATCTAGGTCAAATAACATAGTTAACAAAGACTGTGTTCTACATCTTATTTGGTGAGTACCCACTGAAGTCGTAAACATTTGAGAGAGGCTATCTAAGATACATCTGTTCATCTTTCATTGTTCAGAGCAAAGAAGAGTGCAGGAACTAGGAAACTCAAGGAAACAATGATTTTATTTATTAACTCAAGGACTAATGGACCATGTGCCTTCACTTCCTTGAGGCCAGATGATGTTTGGCTACCACTCCTGACTGCTATAATCAGGATAAAAACAGAAAGTTTTAGATAGACAAGGAGGAAAAAATAAGTAGAATAAATTTAAAGTCATAAAAAAACAATTAGACTTACTTGTCTAAAAGACACTATCAGAATCCCTCAAACATGCTTCTTGGACACCCCATAATCCTGGAAATAACCCTACCATCAGAAGTCAATTTTGCCAAATAACTGACAGGCATATTATAAAGTAAATAATGACACCTGGGAGGAACACACTCCTCAGTACAATAAGCTGTATGAGATTAACAGGGCAGCTTTGCCCAGCAACTGAGCTCAGAAAGTAAGAAGGGGCCAGAAAAACAGAACATTGGAAGTGGGAACCAGGGAGGAAGTAGGAAACATGCTGCTCTATTGAGGAGATTGAATCTAATGTCACAGAACAAAATGTATTCATTGTTGAATGGAAAGCCTAGTTTCTCTGTAAAATTACATTAAAAGTACAATAACATGTTCAAAAGGAAGAAAAAGGAAATTTGCTTCAGTCTTGTAAGGGGTGATCAAGTTCAGTAGCATCGCATTGGTAGTGCGGTAAGTATTGCCAGTTCAGCCATATCACAAGCCACGATCCTGTTCCTCAATTTTAAAAGAGAAATCAGTTCTGAGATGCAAACCGGAAAGTCACAACGAGATTTTTCAACATACATTCCACATTGCTTGTTTTTTAATGTCTTTGCTCTTCGGAATGATCTTTTTTTCACAGAGGATCTCTAGGGCTTGAATCACAGAAAGACTGCAGAAGAATTGATGCCTTTTAATTATAGTGTTATCAAGGATATTGAATATGCCATGAACTGCCAGAGAAAGAACAATCTATCTTGGGAGACGTACAGTTGGGATGTTTTAACAAGTGATGGTGGCAAGACTTTATCACGTGTACTTGTGGCATGGTGCCAGGAAGGATCAGTCCCTGAAGAAGAATATCATGCTTGACAGAGCCAGAAGGTCAGTGCACAGAGAAAGACCCTCAAGATCACGGACCGACACTGTGGCTGCAACATTGGGTTCAAATACAGCAATGGGTGTGAGAGTGGTGCGGGACAGGGCAGTGTTTCATTCATGGGCTTGTAGGGTGTCTATGAGTTGGAACTGACTGGCTGCACCTAACAACAACAATGACAATCACTACTACCACTCATACTTTGGGATCATTGTAATATCATCTGGTCATCAATAGCCAAGGAACGCGACTGTGAGGAAATTTGAAGTGATACTCATTCCTGAGAACATCCTAGACATCTTAGTTAGAGTTCTTGTTCTACCATAAAACAACCATTTAATTTCATTTGAAAATACCCCATTGATGAAAAAAGATGGAGATTTTAATGTAATAGTAATTGATTTTTACTAATGTAAAAAGTTTTCAATGCAATAACAATTGCTTCTTCTATTAGAAGAGGATGTTAATGAATCATGAGTATTATGATTCTTCAAAATAAACTCACATTGTTTAAGGGAAGGTTACAAAGTGATTATTGTAAGTGATGTCAAAAAATTTGTGCACCAGTGAAAAGTTGAACTGGAAAAAGTATGATAGATATATTTACAACAACAGAAGAGTACTCACTGAAGTTGCTTACATACAACAAAATCCCCATTGATTTTGGTTCTTTGGGGTCATGGCTTCATAAGACATCCTAGTTAATTGCCTAATAATATATTTTGTGTTTCTGTTCATCCTTCTAATTTGGTGTGTAGTGTCTGATATCTTAAAAGCTTATAATTCTATCCAATGCAAAATTGGTTTGTAATCACCTGAAGCAACAGAGCAAGGATAGTATGGCATAGGAAGAGGATATGGAATGTGTGGCTAATTGCCTCCATGAACCACTCCCTCCCTTGTCATGAGACCAAAACTGCATGGTGCCAGCTAGTATTACTGAATGATCAAAGATCTCAGAAGAATTCTGATCATAGGGGGAATATGCAGAACAGCATTTGAAGTTACATGGACTCCAGACTTTCTGGAGACGTGGAAGGTGGTAGATTAAGCACTGAAACCACTGCCCTGAGACAGTCTTTAAGCTTTACACCCAAATATCCTCCAAGTCTCCTGAAAACCAAACAGTAGATTAGCTAAACAAGTTTGAAAAATCTACCTTGAGCAGCAACTCAAAAGATTAAATAGGAACCTTAGAGGCAGGGAGTTTATGTTAATGAAGGAGGAACAACTCAAAAAAGAATTGTTGTGCAATTCAAAGAATACAATCAATGTCACTGAATTACACACGTGGAAATTCTTGTGGTCTATGTTTTTCTGTGTATATTGTCAACAACAACAAAATAAAATTTCTGGAAAGAAAAGATGATGGATAAAACTTTTATTCTTAGTAGGCATTTGGAATAATCACTGTTTAAAAAGTTTAACAAGTAATTTATTTTCATATATATGAGGTTCAGTGGAAAAGTATCACTACAAAATCATCAAAAGATGAAGTTTTTTCCCGGGACATACCTATAGGTATCCAGATCTGCACTGTTCTAAGGGCAGCATTTCTCTCTCCGACTTCTGGCACCGTGGACCCGGTGATGGGCTGTGGCTTCAGCTCAGCAGCTGCTCCTCAGGAGAAAGTCCAGGCTGGCTGCTCCCCTCAGGATTCAGTCTTGAAGCCCGTGTTGGGTTAGTATGTGTCAGAATTGACTCGACGGCAGCAGCTTCGGTTTCCGCTTCGGAATCACTGCCCTAAGTCATTCTGCGTTCTTTGGTTTATGCCACATCACACGTGCAGCCTTCTCACCCTTGCGGAACCCAAATCGTGTTCCTCTTCAGGGTTCTTTGAGTTTGGGGAACAAAAAGAAGTTGGAAGTTTGCCAATGAAATTCTCATAGGATACCCCTTGCTATCTTAGAAAATTAGCAGATGCTGTGTCATGGTGGAAAATAGTTTCTTGGTACAGCTTTTCCAATGTTATCTCCCCAAACAGTTTTCATGATCTGAGGACTGATTCACACTAAGCCCCTGGGATTGCCATGTATTCCTTGAGAAAATCTATCCAGATTTTTGAGTTCCCAAACCAGAGTTGTTATAACCTTTGAGCTGACCTTTCAGGCTTGACTTTCACAGGCTCATCAGGTCCTCTTGAAGACCACTGTTTTATGAAAGACATATAACACCCTCCCCCAAGGGATTAGCTATGGAAAAGTGGGCAAAGGGAGACAGTGGTCCATATAAGACATGAAAAACGTAATAATTTATAAATTATGAAGGCCTCATGAGGGGGAGAGGGGAGGATGGAAAAAATGAGCTGATATCAAGGGCTAAAAAAAATGTTTTGAAAATGATGATGGCAGCATGTGTACAAATGTGCTTGACACAATGGATGTATGTACGGATTGTGATAGGAGCTGTAAGAACCCCCAATAACATGATTAAAAAGAAAGCCACTGTTTTGATTAGATAGACCTTTTTTAATTTTTCTAAAGGCAGCATGTCACGATTAAGACCAAGTATATTACTAAGAGAACTTGCCTGCAGTCATTTACTGGTCACAGAGACATGCTTTAAAAAGGTTTCTTGAGAATACACGCAGAAATGTACGGACTAGAAAATGACTAGCAATACTTTTTGACTTACCCTCGTAGATTTGCGAAGTAGGAGGCATTCTCCGAAAATATAACCCTACAAGGGAGGTTGGATGTTTATTCATTTATTTTTCTCTATCATGTCATTCTTGTTTCCTCTGCAAAGGGTCAAATCAGTAAGTTCAGTCCTCGCTTACAGAAGATGGGGTGGAGGGAGGCGGGGCTAGGGAATAAAATTTATAATGGTGTTACTGTGTAGATTAAGAAGAATCTGAGGTTTGTTTAGCAAATATAATGGTGCATTGAGGTGTTGTGGTAATGTGGTTGGCCAGAAAATGAGTTCTGTGTACAGTGAATCTCTTGAGTGGCAGTTTAGGGTTTAACCTAAAAATTGGGAGAAAGTTGATAAGTGCAAAGGAAGCATGAGACTAAAACTGACACAGACCTTGCTGGGGTGATAGTGGAAGGGTGTGGAA
Organism: Echinops telfairi; assembly: GCF_000313985.2. Lineage (NCBI taxonomy): Eukaryota > Metazoa > Chordata > Mammalia > Afrosoricida > Tenrecidae > Echinops > Echinops telfairi. The sequence continues at coordinate 6,230,600 of NW_022103904.1, forward strand.
GGAGGAGCGCAAGGAGAGAGGCTCTGTGGTATGTTGATAATGATAGGCACCCATCCATCTAAACATAAATTTGACTGTCTTGGATAAAGCAAAGCAAACCCCAACTATTTAAGTGCATATTGGATATATACACTGTAGAAGCCTTTAAAAAAGTATAGATAAAAGGGTTGATAGCATTGGATTTCTGATTCCCTTTTCCTTCTATAGGTTTAATAGAAGGAAAGAATACAGTAGTAGGTGAAAAAATGGTACAACTGGATTAGAAAATCTATAGGAATGTTAGGGATGAACGAACATGTAGAATTTTTAACATTTTATAACAGAAATGAGACAATAGAGTAAGTGTAATAAAATAGTAATTGAAAATGTACATCATAGTGAAAATTCTCTATTGGTGACAAATTCATACTCAACCATTGCAATATATTAAGTGATTCTATGGACCAGTGAGTCTTAACCATTGTTTTTGATTATAGATCCCATTGAGAAAGTAATAAAAGCTATGGAATCTTTTCTCAAGCATATATACATATCCATGTATATGCATAATTGTTTTCTCTATAATTTTATGAGATTTCCAGACCTGCCAGAACCCACCCCTGTGCCTTAGGTTAAGGACCTCTGCCTAAAACCAACAAAATAGATTGAAATAGGTTGAGAACACTGGGAAATTCGCCCAAATAGTAGTAATGAAGGGACTCATACCCTGCGATGGAAGGAAGAGCACACACCAATGCCTGCATTGTTGGGCAAGGTGCTTTAGAATTAAGGAAGGAATAGAACTAGATTGAAGTTGGGCCTAAGGCTAGAAAAGGACTGGTGCAGGAAAAGAATCTGTACGTTTTATAATAGTGATCAGAACCCAATTATATTAAAGCTTCTGAAGGGGAGCGAAAGCCAAACCGACAAACAAAACCTTCCGCATAATTACTCAGGTTTTGAGAATGGAACTGTGATCAGATCAGTGTGTGTCTTGACTTAAACCTGAAAGTAATGCATTAAAAAGGCTGAAGCTCATAGGAAATCTGGAAGTGCTTTAAACACATTAATGGAAGGACAGGAAAATATGTCACATATCAAAGATTAGGAGCTCATATAAAAACTTTTGCATCCGTCTCATAAAAGAAGTAAAAGTAGTAGGAAAAGTAGGCAAAAGATCGTGCAAGTGAGAGCAGGAGAGCCTCAAAGTGTGACAGGTCAGGTGTAAATAAGAAATCAGTCAGGCTACAAAAGAATTCAAGAAACAGCACAAAGAGGATTGTAATCCAGAAATAAAAGCTTTTTTATACATGAAAGGCAGAAGGTCAACTGCAGGATCAATTGGACTGTTTGATGATCTGGGTGCAAAAGATGTGTTCACGGGAAGAAAGGAGATGTAGAGACTCAATGAATTCTTTGCTTTGGTCTTTGTTGAAACATAGACATTCCCATTGTCATCATGTCTTTGAAGCAAAGAGGTGAGAGATCTAGTATTAGATCAAATAGTGGTCTGGGAACAGGATGTTCTACCAGATTGACATGCTAGATATAAGTAAATTGCTGAAACTTTATGGCATCCATTTTAAGATTCTAAAGAAAAACCCAAGAGAAGAAACTGTCCAAAATGTGAATCATGTTATTACACGAGCTAGTCATTGCAACAGAGTCTCTAAGTTGCACCGTTAAGCCTCAACTAGTAACTGAAAAATTAATCTTTCCAACCCATCTAGAGGCATCTCAAAAGACACGCCCAGTAATGGACCTCTGTTGCAGTTGTTTAGTGCCCTCGAGTCTGTTCAGCTCAGAGCAACAAACAGAGCGAGATATTCTCCAGACCGGCACCGTCTTCACAAATTGTTACATTTGAGCCCATTGCTGTAGTCACTGTGCCATTTCCCCATGGAGTGGTTCTGCTCTGACACATGATTACTCCATTCTGTGCAATTTATTTATTAAAAATCATGTTCCTACCGTGACAGGGGGCGAGTTAACGCCACTGTTGCTTCTATTCTAACGAAACCCCAGGATATCCCACAATCTAGTGACTGGTGCATCTCATTCATCTCGGTGTACTACAAGAGTTGTAGGATCTAAGAGCTGATCTATTAGATGTTCTAACTACTTGAGCTAATAGCTGATGCAAAGCATCTTGTTTTATATAGTATGCGTTAGTTGTTGGAGGGAGCAAATGAGTACCAGACAAAAACAACAAATGTAATTGATTTGCGTTTACAACAAGCAAAGCTTCACAACAAAGGCTATTCCCAATTGTGTTACCATGGTATTGAGAGAAACATTTCCTCACACATAAGGATTAATAGAGGAAACAACATGTAGTAGGATGTGTAAGCCTGCTGTGGATGGAGACAGAGAGCCCCCTCCAGGGATTTCTGCTGGGCCTTTTCATTACGCACGTTGACAGATAATCTGGAAGAGCAGACACAAGGAAAACCTCTAAGAGTTCAGGGATATGCTCTCCTGGCTGATGAGGTTAAACATCAACAGGAGTACTTTTGAAAGCTTGTGTAAGTGCACAAGGAATTAGGATCAAGGTTCCAGTACGCAGAGGAGTACTTACTCATTTAGGGGAAAATAAACCAAACGAAACTTGTAAAACTGTGGACTCTGAATTTCTTACAAACCAGGTTTCATTCTTAGGGATTTGATGCCCTTGTAGATTCATCCTTCTGGATGTTGGCAATTTCTGAAAACAAACTATTCTTTGGATTGGGCTTCCATATCTCACAAAGGAGAAGAATGGGGTGTAGGAAAACTGCTTTCAAAACTTGACCCAGCCTTCAAAGGGGCTGCTATGAGGAACAAATAAAATGTATGCGAAAGTACCTGGGACCTTGGCTCAGGACAATCACTGAATGAAGAGAAGGTGTGATGAAGTTGAACAAAGCAGTGGTTAGAGTGAATATGGACACTCAGAGTTGCTGCTAGAGTGCTTTAAATAATAAACAAACAAACGCATTTAAAAAGGAACAAGGCACAAGGAGGAGCTATTTGTGGCTTTTCTCTTTACCATGTCCTCTCAGGTTGGAAGGGATCATTCATTCTGCCACTGGCTGCAGGAGCCTCCTGATAAGCTCCCTGTTGATCTGACTGCTGTTCCAACGCAGTTCTAGGGAACCCACTTCTCACAAGGGAGATAATTTAATTTTTGAACAGGTCTAATTGTTACCCAGGAGTTTATGCTTAGTTGAAAACTACCTTCTGTATTATTTTTAATAAGGAAAATGATTTTAATTTTCGTTCTTTAAAATCCTGAATGGCTCTAAGAATTAAAGAATTCTTGATTTTTGAAATAAAAATGAATCTATTTCCATCGTATGTGCATATGACTACTTTATAATGGTACTATTGTGTATTTACTAATTTAAAAAAAATCATTTTATTGGGGCTTATACAACTCTTATCACAATCCACACATCAATTGTGTAAAGCACATTTGTACATTCATTGCCCACATCATTCTCACAACATCTGCTCTCCACCTAAGCCCCTGGCATCAGCTCATTTTTTCCCCTCCCTCCCCGCTTCCCCCTCCCTCATGAACCCTTGATAATTTATAAATTATTATTTTATCATATCTTACACTGCCCGGCATCTTCCTTCACCCATTTTTCTGTTGCCCATCCCCCAGGGAGGAGGTTATATGTAGATCCTTGTAATTGGTTCCCCCTTTCTACCCCCCCTTCCCTCTTCCTTCCCGGTGTCCCCACTCTCACCACTTGTCCTGAGGGATTCATCTGTCCTGGATTCCCTTTGTTTCCAGTTCCCATCTGCACCGCTATGCTTCCTCTAACCAGGTTTGCAAGGTAGAATTGGGATCATGATAGTGGAGGGGAGGAAGCGTTTAAGAACTAGAGGAAGGTTGTGAGTTTCATCAATGCTACACTGCATCCTGAGTGACTCATCTCCTCCCCACTACCCCTCTGCAAAGGATGTCCAGTTGTCTACAGATGGGTATTGGGTCCGCATCACACGCTCCCCTCATTCATGATGGTCTGATCCCCACCGCCCCCCCGCCTTTGGTGCTTGATACCTGGTCCCCTAGACTCTTTGTGATCACACATGCTGGTGTGCTTCTTCAATGTGGGCTTTGTTGCTTCTGGGCTAGATAGCCGCTTGTTTACTTTCAAGCTTTTAAGATCCCAGTTGTACATTTTTGCTTGGTTTTGCTCTGTCTTGTTTTTGTGCATGTTGTTGTCTCTGCAGGTCTGTCTGGATAGGACAGGCTGGATGAACAATCTGGAGGAGAAAACAA
>NW_022103904.1:6236293-6250736 GCF_000313985.2 Echinops telfairi
AAAAAAAAAAGAAAGAAACAAACAAAAAAGATCCCAGATGCGATATCTCTTGATAGCCGGGCACCATTAGCCTTCTTCACCACACTTACTTATGTACAATTACCTTCTGTAATTTTTACAACATGACAACAGAGAGCAAAAAAAGGGTACCAGAGAGATCACGCAGATGAAACCTCTTACTTCATGGATGAGGACAGTGAAGAGTATATAGGTGAAGTCAAATTTCAGGAAAGAAAATGAGAAACAAATGACCAATTTGAGAACAGAACTTTCATACAGCCCCCTCTCCCCAAAACCTTCACTCTTTTTAGTTCATCGTTATTAGAATGTTGGTAAACTGAGTGGCAGACTCTGTAGAAAGTGTGTAGAGTACTTAGCATCCTATTTTCAAGGGTCTTTTTATAAAGTATGGGGAACAGATGGGACTATCTAGTCCTGTTAACAGCTTGAGTCTCAGAAACTCACAGGGGCAGTTGTACCCTGTTCTATGGTGCCGCTCTGAGTTGGCATCGACTTGATGGCAGTGAGTTTGGTTTATTTGGTTTTTCTAAAGTAGGGCATGAGCTCTGGTGGCATCGTGGACTATGACTGAGCTGCTAGCCACAAGGCCAGTGGGTCAAAACCACCATCCATCCTGCTGCAGTAAGACGAGGCTGGTGACGTATGTAAAAATTTAAAGTCTCGGAAACTCAGGCTGTGTGTACCGTTGCCCTACAGGGTCACTATGAGTCAGATTCAACTTGATGACAGCGAGTTTTTTTGGGTTTGACTTTTAAAATAAATAATCTGCGACAATTGTTATTCCTGTTGAAACTTTACAATTCCTGAACATTAAAAGTTAGTAGTAGTAGTAGTACCTTCAAATTTGACCTCTTAAGTTTTGAATATCTTGATGTTTTCAGGAGATGTGGCATATAAGGCGTTTGTTACGTAAAGCAATGACTTGTTAGATATCTTTGCTAAGCTTTGGAGTGAGGGCTACAGTCATATCCAATACCCACCTTTATATTAGCCGTTTACCCTTAGGTTTACCTCAAAATAGTATTATTTTAATTGATCTGTTAATTTCTAAGGTTATTATTGGTAGTTATTGGAAATTACCATTAGCTCACTAGTTCACTGCTGTTACAATAATCAGCAGTACAATATAAATTAATTCATGTACTAATATTTTATGGTACACATATGTAACCATGGCTAACATGCTGCCTCAGAGAATATGCTGGCCAAGGTCACAGAAGGACACAGAAAAGTAGTGATAAACTTGGGACTTGAATCTAGCTCTCTTCAAATCCAAAGAATCAAAAACCTTCTTGAAAACTGTTATTTTAATTCAGAATTATTATTGGAAAACATATCAAATGAAGGATAATACTTTCTGATGAATAAAATGATATGAAACAAGACACTAAAGTCTTTATTGAGTCACAGCCAGGCACATTTATTAATTTTATTGTTTATGATGATTTTTAAAGATTCCAGTGCTGAATTTTTATTGGAAATGCTTGATCTCTGTTTATTTAAATTTCATAAATGAAAAGGTAGATTCACTTGTCCAAATTATCCTGTACATACAAACATTTTCAATATGTAATCAAGTACTCCCCACAAGATTTTCTTTAATATTCACACCCACATTGAAAAAAAAACTTGTTTATGCCTTTTAAAATAATTAATTTGACTTTGGAACAACAACTAAAAGAATCTGTCCAAGGTTAGTAAATCACTCGCTCTTACGACATTTTGATCTTTTTCTTGACTGTGCGCATCAAAAACCCTTCTGTCTTCCCTTCGACTCTGTACCAATATTATCTGTGGCTGACTGTACAACACCAGCCTAGTTGAGTCGTTGTGATAGAGACTGGTGACTGTTACAACAGAAAACACTTGCCACTTACCTTCCATTGAACAAAAATGGATGATCTCTGACTGAGTGTTTTTAAAATCCAATCAGCAGGACTCTGCATGTCCTCCTTGGGCCTTTTCTGACCTTAGTATAATTCCACTCGAGTAAATTCCACTTTCTTCATGAAAGCTGAACAATTTTCTCTCCTTGCAACCAAACACACATTAGCATTTGATAGATTGGATAATTTTTAAATAGTTTTGTGTGTATTAAGTTTTATCCTTTTGAAAGCAGAAAATGTCTTGGAAATGATTAATGCAACATATATACAAATACACTTGATACAATTGATGTGTGGAATGTTATAAGAGTGGTCAGAGCCCCCAGTAAAATGATGGAAAAAGAAAAGTTTTATGCAATTTAGATAAATGCAATCCTTTTGAAGCCTGGAATCATGTTATGTGTTCAGCAGCATGGTATCAAGGGAAGGATTATCCTCAAACCCACTGCCGTTCATTCAGCCTATGGGACAGAGTAGAACTGCCTAGTACAGTGTTCAAGTCTAGAAATCTTTAGGGAAGCAGAATGCCATATCTTTCTCCTCAGAAGATGATGGCGGGTTTTTTTTCGCAGCGGAGAATTTAATGCTTCGCCCCAGGACTCCCTTTTTTCAAAGCATAGGCACATATTACTTGTTTCTTAATATTGGTTGTAAGAGTTCTCCAGAGTTCATATTAAGAAACACAATAATAAAGAGTATTGAAATTATCATCCAATTCTAGAAGAGGAAACAAATCTGTCTTAGAAGAAGTATAGCCAGAATGCTCCTTACAAGAGAGAAAAGTGAGAGTTCATCTCATGTGCTTCAGATACATTATCCAGAGGGACTAGACCCTGGAAAAGGATAGCATGTTTGATAAATTAGCTATTAAAGAGTTATTAAACACAAATTGCTATTGAACTTTGTATCCTGATGTAGCCTGACAGTAGTGGTGGTCACATCAATCTCCACATAGTATACAATTTCATAGAACTAAATATACATGTAAAATTGAGAACAATGTATAGCTCAAGATTAAATTTTACAACTGCAGGCCAATCTACAATTATGTTAAGATAAAACAATTTAAAAAACACAGGCAGATTACGCACCCTGTGCTAAGATTTTCTGATTCCATAGATGCAAGATGTGATTAGACAGTTTACAAGTTCTCAGATGATGTAGCAAGTCTGGGGACTTCACATTGAGAACCACAGAGTAAAACAATGCTTTTCTATGCTGGTTGCATGTTAACCTTACCTGGGGGGGGCTTTTAAAAATGCTTAGTGTCCAGAACTACTACCGATCAATTAAATAGAAACTTTTGGAGTTGAAACTTGGGCATTAATATTTTTTTAAAAAGTTTTCCAGGTGATTTTCATGTGCAACCAAGATTCAGAACCAGCAATCTAAAATTGTAATCTCAATTTATTCTATCATAATCTTCCTTGTGATATATTAGAATTATTTATAAAAGTAACAAATTTCCCAAATGATTGATAAAGCTGCCATTAAGTAGAACTAAGTTTTCTCCCAACTCCAAATGTGATGTCAGCCAGTTATTAAAGAGTGTTTATAAATGTTGTATTCACAAAATTAAGCCTTATTTATTCTAGAGATTTTCTAAAAATGGCATGTGAACCCTGCTGATAGCAGTTATTGCCTAAACCAGGAGAGTGTTGTGTGTAATGAGATAATGCTTACTTTGTAAAGGTCTTGAGATTTTTAGGATAGTGAAAAAAATACAATCACATTATTTTTACAACATTATGCCAATTCCCAAAATAGATCAAGTAATCCACTTAAAGAAATAGAAGCATAATTTACTAATTAAAAATGGGAATATACACATACATCAAAGTAGCTTAATGTGAAATTATAAGAATTTGACCAAATAAGATACATTGTTAGATTTAAGAATGAAAAATAATTTTTAAGCATAACCACAGTGAAAGATATTGCAAAAATATTAAATTTAGTAACAACAAAAATTATGTATTAAAAGCATAAATAAAATCAAAAGACATACTGAGGCAGAATAGGCAATAATTAAGAGATGGACTATTACCAATATACAAAGAGCTTATAAGAATAATTAATATTTATAGTGAACCAAGAATATAAAGACACAATCCACAGGAAAATAAAAATATTTAAGCAGCACAAAAAGCATTCCAACTTTAAAATGTTAAATGAAGCATAACAAATGAAGCTAAATATGAAAATTAAACAATAAGAATGTGATTAATCAATTAGGTATGGATTTTAAAAATTTTGTGTGTAAATTATAAAATAAAGTTAACATGAAATGGGTTATCTATTACCTTTTCCCAGATCGACAGGTTAGAGAGGGAAAACAGGGAAAACCCTCAATGACTGACACAATATTGACAACGATGGAATCAAACATACGATAGATCATGAAGGTAGCAAGGACCAGTATTTCTTTCTGTAATACATCAGGTCACTATGAACCACAGCTCCATTGGAATAGAGATATGAATGTGTATGTGCAGTGTGCATACGTATATGTGTATGGGCGAGAGAGAGTGCACACAAAGCAGAATACTAGAAACTAAAAGATACTAGATCAGAACTCTTAAAAAAAATCATGTCATTGTGTGCTCACCTCTCAGATACAATCGCTGAAGACAAATGGGTGCTTAAGCAAATGTTGTGAAGAAAGCTGATGGTGCCCAGCTATCAAAAGATATAGCATCTGGGGTCTTAAAGGCTGGAAGGTAAACAAGTGGCCGTCTAGCTCGGAAGCAACAAAACCCACATGGAAGAAGTATACCAGCTTGTGTGATCACTAGGTGTTGAAGGGATGAGGTATCAGGCATCAAAGAACAAAAAAACATATCATTGTGAATGAGGGGGAGTGCGGAGTGGGGACCCAAAGCCACCTGTAGACAACTGGACATCCCCTTACAGAAGGGTCTGGAGGAGGAGACGAGCCAGTCAGGGTGCAGTGTAGCAATGATGAAACATACAACTTTCCTCTAGTTCCTAAATGCTTCCTCCCTACCCACTGTAATGATCCCAATTCTACCTTATGAGTCTGGCTAGACCAGAGGATGTACACTGGTACAGATAGGAACTGGAAACACAGGGAATCCAGGACGATGATCCCTTCAGGACCAGTGGTGAGAGTGGCAATACCGGGAGGGTGGGTTGGAAAGGGGGAACAGATTACAAGGATCTACATATAACCTTCTCCCTGGGGGATGAACAACAGAAAAGTGGGTGAAGGGAGACGTCGGACAGCGTAAGATATGACAAAATAATAATTTATAAATTATCAAGGCTTCATGAAGGAGCGGGGAGTGGGGAGGGAGGAGGTAAAATGAGGACCTGATGCCAGGGGCTTATGTGGAGAGCAAATGTTTTGAGAATTATGAGGGTAACGAATGTACAAATGTGCTTTATACAATTGATGTATGTATGGATTGTGATAAGAGTTGTATGAGCCCCCAATAAAATGATTAAAAACAAACAAACAAAACAAATCTGCTAGATATATATGGAATTAACCAAAATAAATGAACTCATCATGAGCCCACTGTTATCTCACACAATTGAAACACTACATTGAGGAATGAGATGGTTCTACAATAAGTTCAGAGCAAGTGCCATGACCTCTATTTTACAAAGGAGAATAAGAAGATTTTCAAAACAGACCCTATGAGAAGAAGACCCCAATGTGTGCATTGGTAATCCCAAGCAGAAAGCATAATGATAGGGGCTAAACTAAATATTCCTGGCAGGAAACCCAAGACTCTCTGGATTTGGAAAGAAAGAAAAATCATAATGGCAGATGCGGGAAGTTATTTACTGGAACAACAGCTAAATTAGGGGGGAAAGAAAGATGAAGAAATGCTGTTTCCCTGGAAAAGTGCTTCATACTTAGTCAAGTGGAGGCGTCAGTGAAAAAGGAAACCCCTCACTCAGTGAGGACTCAGTGACTACCACCAAGGGGTTGGAATCTACTGTGAGGTTGCTAGGAATCGGAACGGACTTGACAGCACTCAACAACAGCATCCTCTGTGTCCCCATCACTGCCGCCACAGCTCTGGTCTAGCATCTCTCTCTCAATACCACAGACCCTCATGTTGGCTTCCTTGTTTTTGTTCTGGTCTCTAAAGAATAACGCCACCCCAAAGATGTAGGAATTAAAACCCAAGCCTTGAACTTCCCCTGCTTGGTTCTGGGTGCTATGTCCCTGTCCATCCTTGGTGGTTTTCCTCCTCCTCCGCTGCTGCTTCACGGGCAAACTACCAGCTTTGGTTTCCTTCGATCAGGTACTTCCCTTCCAGCCTCTAAGCCTCTGCTCTGCCTTTGTTTCTTCTTCCTCAAATACTTTCCTCCTCCTTCACCTAATTTCTATTTATCCTTCATGTTTTTTTTCTCAAATGTCACCTCCTCTGAAATTTCTGAACAACCCTTTCCCACTGAGTCAGATTCACTCTATACTTGGGTAGTTATTTGGTGTGGAACTGTTGAAAGTTTATTTTCTGTTTCAATAGGAGTAGAAGGTGGGGCTGTTTTCCGTATTTTAAAAAATTTCCATCCATACCACATTAATAGGTTCTCAGAATACATTTCTTAAAAAATTAGATGAGTGAGAGTGAATGATCCATTGTCCTAGGTCCAATTTTGTTTTCCTTGTTTTATCCTGGAATGCTCTAGTCTGCACGGCTTATCACACCAGGGCTGCGATGATGCCTGCAGAGTTCTCGTTAGCTGCAGTTGCCTCAACATCCAGGTGTTACATACATGTGTCCATCAGTCACGGATCTGTAGCTGAATAGTATTGAGTCTACCTCTACTCAGAACTAAGCAATCGCACAGTTGTAGGAATTTAATTTTCTTATAACATTCCTCAGTTCAGCTGATTTATAAAATCACATGGAGACATCTTACAAATGCAAATTCTTGAGCTCTAGTGTACTAAATTACAACTTTTATGTATGCCTGCATATCTGTATTTTCTATAAGCTCCTTCAGTAGTTTGCATGCAGTCAGATCAGCATAGGACTGTAGAGTGCCATTTGGAAAGCCAACAATCCAGCATGTACTGAAAAATGTTGTAACTTAGTTTGTGTATGTGTATGTGTGTGTAGGTCATGTGTAGGATCAGGAGGGAGTAGAATATTTTAGTAGCTCTCTGGACTTTATAGGGAAAATACCTTATAAATTCAATTATTTAAAAAAATGAAGTTCTGATTCTATAATGATATTTTTTTCTCTTTTCACATTATCGAATATTTGATAAAAGAAATATTCATGGTTTCTGCTGTTAGGACTTTCTAGCTCTGGTTTCCTTAGATCAGTTTTACTTTGTTACAGGAGTGTCTAGTCACATCACATGACTTCACTGAGCTTCTATGTATATCTTGCACAATGCTAGTGATGTTAATTTAGATGAAATGCTTAACAAGACCATTAAAGAACTCAATCAGTTCTTACTCATGGACACCCCATATGATTCATAGGTGCTTAATAAATGTACATTAAACTTTGCCATTATTCATTTAAAGCATACATTGTGTATTCTTACAAATTGAAATGATAAATAATCTACTTCATGTAGTTTTTCTAATTAAAATATATAATATAAAATTATATAGAAAGCAAGGAGGGATGATGGAAAGATTATACAATAAATACCCATAGATGCAGTAAGTCAGAAAATCAAATGACATATTGTATTGGGCAAATATGTTGCAAGAGATCTCTTTAAAGTATTCAAAAGCAAACATGTCACTTTGATGATGACGGTGTGTCTGACCCAAGCCATGGTATTTCAATCACCTCATATACATGTAAATGGCAGACATTGAATAACGAAGTCTGAGAATGAACTGATTTCTTTGAATGATGGTGTTGGCAAAGAATACTCAATATATCAGAAACCACCCAAAGAATGAGCAAATCTATGCTGCGGGAAGTAGAACCATATTACTTCTTAGAAGAAATGGAGGCTTGTCACCAGGCGCAAACAGTGGTGAGTGCCGCCAGAGGTGCGTTTGTGTGCTGCTGCTGCTGAAACATTTCAGTTGGGACTTCGTCAAGCTTTGGAGCCTTGATTTTTTTGATTGCCAGTGCCTTCAGCCAATGCAGCTGGAAGTTATTCCTTTAGTATTATCAGTTCTTGATCATATTCTACTTTCTGAAATGGTTGAATGTAGATCAGTTATTTTTGGCATGGTGCCTATAATCATTCCATTGTTTTTCCTTGCTTTTTATATCATTTTATGTTATATATTTTATGCTTTATGCTAATTATTTTCACCCTTTGGAACATTCAGCAAAGATGCCAGAAAAGAAGATTCCGTTTTGATCATGTTCTCATCTGTGACTTATCCAATTTGCTCTTAAAAAAGAGTACTTTTGAACGTTTATTGCTGTATATTATAAGTGCTCAGTATATCTTGATTGGTTGCTTTCTGTGATTTCCGAAGTTAAACAAAATGTAGGGTAAGCCAGGAACTCTCTTTTTCATGATTTGCATTTGGTCCTTTGCTTCATTTATTAATTTTCTTTCTTCTGCAGCTGGTGTGCAAAGAGAGTGTAAGTGGTGATGCCAGGTGAGGGATGAGTTGTAAAGGTTGATGTTACTCAAAAGAAACTCAGTTGTTAATCTACAGAAATGCAGCTGCGGAGTCAGATCATATATTCAAAGCATGATTTTCCGTGTACTTCCAAGTTTCTCAAAGTCATAAAAAAAGGTGGAGATGACAAATTCATTATATTTTGTTTTTTAGTCTACTGCTAACTGAGCAGGTTTGAGACCTTGCCAAAGTGTTACACAGTATTTAAACATATTACAAGGAAATCTCAGCCATTCACCAGAAATTCATTAAATTTACCCTTTTCGAGATATGTATCTGTATAATCATTAAAGACTTTTAGTATTGTTTCCTGAATGTTTTAAACATCACTGTTCAGCCAGAGATAACATTCAACATTTTGCTGATATTTGAAAAGATTGTTTAAAAACTTTCATTTCATTTCCTGTGGTATAGGAAAAAGAGAATCTTTTGATTTTATCCCTCATAATTTAAAAATCATGTTCACAGGAAATCTTTTAAGTAAACAGGAAAAGCAATTATTTGCTTGGATGTGTATATATGTGTTAAAAATAGTATAGGTTGTATAAAAAAAATCAGTATTATGCAACAGATGATTTAAATGAGACCCAGAATTGTGTGTATTGGACTTGTCTGACTGGTTTGAGGTTTTTTTGTTTTTTGTTTTAGTTTTCTTGTTGGAGTTTATCTTTCTGCCACTCTTCTTGTTTTCTTCTTAGTTCAGTAACGGAGGAAGGGTTGAAGAGCTAACAGATTCTCATTGAGAAGGGCTTTCTACTGTCATCTGTCAGGTGGTTGTGTCTGCCTTGTTCGTCATCTGGAATTTTAGAGACTGATTGAGGCTATCACAAAATGTATTGCAGATTGTGGAGCCTACAGCTTTAATTAACTAATTTTTACAAAGCACTTTGCAGTTGGTGAATCAACCCACTGTTGCAGCATATTAAATGGTTACCTCTTTATATTTTCTCTGATAATTATATTTTAAAAATTAAAATAACTGTAAATATTTGCCCTTAAGCACTCTTTTCCTTTGACCTCTCTTTATATGACTTACCATTTGTGTAGACATATTTGCAGTGGTTTTATTTATTTTTTCTTTTCCTGGAAATTTGTATTCATGAAAGCCTTAGATATTTCTCAGCTGGAAAACATCGTTCAAAAATTTCTTTAATTCATAATAGAAATATTATTTTTTAAGTCAGTGGAAAGTCTGTTAAATTATTTAAGAAAATAAACCATACATGTATATAAACTAATAGAGCAACCTACATATCGCAGGTAGGTAATAGTTTGTAGGAGAATAGAATATTCCATTCAGAGTGCCTTTTAACAATAGAAGGTAACATTTGTCTAAAACATGGTTATGGGTGTGGAGGAGTGGGTACATTATTGATAAAAAACAACCCACAACAGAGTTCGTGCAAATGACCTATATTTACTATCCCCTAAGCATTTGTAATCTCTGTCAATATTGATTTTGCACAAAAAGGAGTTCCAGTGCAATTTCTAGAGACAGAGGATTACTAGGTTTAAAGACCCAACCCCGAGAAGACAGATTTATGCTGTGCATACAGAATCATACCTTGTGGTTTAATTCTATATTATGGCAATATTATTTAACAATTTCAGGGGATTCATGAAAATTTCTGTCAACTAACTCTGGAAGGAGTGTAATTGTAATGTTCCAGATAAATTTTATTATTTAAAGTGAGAAAGTGAAATATTTTTGTTCCTTTAATTTTGTACCGAGAAATGACATGATTCTAGAAATAATAGTTATTTAACTTCATAGCTTTATGTAGGTGTCTATTCCTTAATTGTAAAGTTTATATAGAGTTTTCTCAGTGAAAAGTGCATCTAAAACATTATAGATTTTATCCCTCATGAAACTGTCTTAATTATCTATCCATACTGCCCATACAGTCAAGTGAGTCTGACTCACAGGGACCACATAGAATTGAGTAAAACTTCCCCATGTGGGGTTTCTGAGGCTGTACACCTGTGTGGAACTGTACTGTCACATCTTTCTCCTCCAGTGCTACTGGTGGGTTTGCTTAGCCCACCTCTCACCTTTTTGTTCATAGCCGAGCCCCTAATCACCTTACCATCAACACTCCTGCTTAGGTATTTGGTGCTTTTATAACAGAAATAACCACAAGTGTATGGCTTTTACAAACCGAAATTTATGGCTCACAGATAAGAGACTAGAAATTCAAATTCAGGATGCCAATTACAGGGGAAAGCTTTCTTTATTTGTGTGTTCTGGGAGAAGGTTCTTTTTTTTGAAAAACAAATCATTTTATTGGGGGCTCTTACAGCTCTTATAACCATCCATCCATCCATTTGCACATGTGTTCCCATCATCATTTTTGAAACATTTTCTTTCTTTTTGAGACCTTAGTATCAGCTTATTATTTTCCCTTCCTTCCCACCCTCCCTCCTTCATGAACCCTTGATAATTTATATATATTTTTTCATATCTTACACCAACCACTTTCTCCCTTCACTTACCTTTCTGTTGCTCCTCCCTCTGTTATACATCAGTCATTATGTTAACCCCCCACCCCCCCTCCTCTCCCCACCTTCCCTCTACTCTGATGGTATCGCTCCTCTCGTTATTGGTCCTGGGGGTTTATCTGCCCTGAATTCCATGTATCATCTGTACCAGTGTACATGCTCTGCTCTAGCCATATTTATAAGGTAGAACTGGGGTCATGATAGTGGGGGTGGGAGAGAAGCATTAAAGAACTAGAGGAATGTAGTATGTTTCATTGGTGCTATACTGTACCCTGACTGGCACATCTTTTCCTTGTGGCCCTTTTGTGAGGGGCTGTCCAATGGTCTACAGATGAGTTTTGAGTCTCCACTCTACTCTCTCCTTCGTTCGCATCAACATACTTGTTTGTTCTAGGTCTTTGATGCCTGATACCTGATCCCATTGACACCTCATAATCACATAAGCTGGTGTGCTTTCTCCTTGTGAGCTTTGTTGCTTCTAAGCTAGATGGCTGCTTGTTTATCTTCATCCCTTTAAGACCTCAGATTCTATATCTTTTGATAGCCGGGTGCCATCAGCTTTCTCCACCACATTTGCTTATGCAGCCATTTTTGTCTTTAGTGATCATATCATGCCTGTCAAGGTGAGCATAACAGAATTCCAGGTTATTAGAACAAAGTGTTCTTGCATTGAGGGAGTACTTGAGTAGAAGGCCAAGGTCTGTCTGCTACCTTAATTCTTAACATAAAAATATATGTACATAGATATATTTCCCTATCGTTATATATAACTATATTTACATATGTACGTGCTGTATTTATACCTCTATAATGCCCTTTGCCTCCTAGTTCTTTCCTCTCTTTCTTTATACTTTCCTCTTGCCCCACTATCATGTTTGACCTTAATTTGGCTTCATTATTTCCTCTTTGATACTTTGCACTTGATCAAGCCCTACCAGGTATCCTACACCCTCCTTGTCATTGATTTTAGATCACTTATTATTCCCTTGTCCTGGGGTTTATTAGCTCCCCCCTTCCTTTTCCCTACGTCCCCCTCTCCCCTGTCTCCCCAGAACCATTGGTCCCGTTGTTTTCTCCTCGGGATTGTTTTTCCCACCTCTCTTATCTAGATATACATGCAACTACAATAACAAACATCAAAACAAAACCAAAAACCCAAACAAACAAAAAAAGCAAACCAACAACAACAACAAAAAGAAAAGCCTATAAATAATTCCAGGTCTGTCTATTGACCTTTATGTGTGTTTTCCAGTTGAGTCGGATGAGGTGCCATGCCCTGCCCTTGAAGTCTATTTTTGTAATTCCTCGGGACTTCATTACTTTGTCTCCCTTGCTGCTCTGTTGCATGCCCTTCATGTTTCACCCTGGTGTGGTGGGATCCGATCGGGCACAGTTCCTGCACTGTCACCAGTGTTGTTTCCTGCAACACTGTCTCCAGTGTTGTTTCCCATGGGTCAGGGATGTCATGTCTTGTGGTGGGTCACCCCTATGGTCCTCTCTGTGAATTGGCTCCTCTGAGCAGGAATATCATCCTTGGGTTTTGGTGGGCCAGGATGTGTCCCACTCTATCTTTCTTTCTCCTTCCCTCTTAGTTTGTTCCTGTGTGCTCTAAGCAGACACCCCTCTCTCCCCAAGCTGTAGCTTCAGTGCTGTCCACTGTAGTGCATTCTTCTGGGGAGGGGGTCCACAAAGCTGGGATTGGGGACAGCCCCCAGACCTTGGGAAAAGGTTCTTGTCATTCTTCTTTCCTTGGGTCGAAGATTTTTCTTAGCTCAGGACCTTGGTGGATGTACTTGCTCCTGGCTCCTCTTTCTTGGTTGTAACATGGCCCCTTTCTCTTTGCTTGATTATCTCTCCTTTTATCTTATGTAAGGGGAAACTCCCCTTACCTTGGATCAGGGCTACGACTTGCATAAGGGTGTTGAATCCCACTCTAATCCCCTTACTATTGACTGCTGATCACATCAGATCACGTCAAGGGTTTGATCTCATCACCGTATCTGCCAAATGACATTATTACATAGCAGCAAAACCGCTGACAATCTAGCCTAGCCGTGTTGATCTATATATACTGTTGGGGAGATAATTCAAAACCTGACAAGTATTATGAGACTTTTATAATTAGGTTATTCACCAAAAACTCAAGCCCATTGCCATTGAGTCAATTCTGACTTACAGTGACCCTGTGTAGTGTTTTCAAGGCTGAAAATCTTTACCAGAACAGAGAGCCTCACATTTTTTCCTGTGGAGCAACTGATGGTTTAAAATTGCCTGCCTTGCAGTTAGCAGTCCAACACTTATCTGAAAGTCTCATCAGAGGTTCTTTAGGTTATTAGCACTCTCATAATTTGAAGATATTTTAATATAAATATACATTATAAATGTATTATATATGTATGGTATATATTCCTTGAGGAACACACACACATATATTTATATTTCCTTCTTTCTATAAGTTATCTACATGTATATTTATATATGCCACAATGGGAGGGTATGTACTACTAAAGAAGGAAAGGAGTACGTGTTATGCTTAACAAAGTTATCATATAACAAAGTTATCAAATCCAAATTAGTAAGAGACCTGGGTGTCTGTGAACATCATTCTGTCTACATGTGTGTATATCTGATTGGTTTTGGCAGTTTTGGAAGTCAAATGCAAGTATATTATAGGAATGACAACAGAGATAAACACTGGCTGACTCATTCTGCTATTGCTAAATAAGGTTTGAAAAGTATTTCCAGAAACTTAAACAAGGTAAGTCAAATTGAAGTGAATGAGTCAATGATAGGAATATTAGGAAACTTGGGACTGTCTCATATTCTTGTAGATTAAGAATATGTGAATTGAAATATAAAATATATGAGTTGAAATTCTTATGATACAGAAGTAACAAATAGATATAAAATAGCTATATGAATTATTTTTTAATATTTTTATTCTTGCAATTTAGTTTTATTTGAGCAATGTTGGATCTGGTCAAATATAAATATATTGTCATTAATTTTCTATTTTTTTGATGTGAAGCAATTTTTCAAGTTTTTAGTGAATACAGATGTTACAGTTCTCAGTTCCATGACACTTTACTTTGAGTCGCACAATTCTATACCAAGTGAGATAGTTAAGGTTTATTGTGCCAACCTGGCCGATAAACACATGTGGGAGTAATTGAAGGGCGGAGAGATAAATGACTTGGTGAGCCTTGCCTCTCTAGTTCTCGGGTCTCTTGCTTTCTGATTGTCAGACCAGGGCTGCAGCTGCCTTAACCAGTTCCCAGCTTCAGCCCACAAGGCTCACTTCCTGCAACACATCCCTGAGGAGAAGTCACATGGACCTACCTTGATGTAGCCCTGGGTGCTGGAGCACCGGTATGGAGACCCCTGCCAGCGCTGAGATGCTTACACGTTCACTGATTCGGCTTTCCTCTTGCAGTCGGCATCATT
>NW_022103904.1:6251824-6254589 GCF_000313985.2 Echinops telfairi
GAAGAGCATCCAAGAGAGGATTGACGCAGTGACTGCAATAATGGGCTCACATAGCGCAGTTGGGAGGATTGCTCGGGCCGTACTGTGTTTCCTTCTGTTGTACACAGGATTGCTGGGAGAGGGCCGCTGCTCTTCTTTATCCTCACTTCTAGTCTTGTACTCTGAGGCTCTTTGGAAATGGCACTCTTGATCGTACTACTCTTTTTAATATGATTGAACTATTGAATTGCCTGATATGTGAATTATACACCAATACAACTCTTAAAAAAAAGGAAGCAAAAAGGAAATGCCATTCTTGGCTGAATGACTCGTCCAGAGCCTGTGGGGCTAAGTGTGTTGTTGTTAGTTACTATTGAGTGACTTAGGGTGACCTCATCTGTAGGGTTGGATTTTCAAGACTGTGACCTTTGGAAGCTGCACGTGAGACTGTATTTTTCTTCTTCATTTTTTAACCTTTAATTGTGAATTGGTTAAAGTTTACAAAACATTTCTTCAGGTTTATACTCAACACTTCATTCACCTTATGTTGCAATTCATTCATTGCGATCCTCTCAGTGTACCATCATTTATCCCACTTCTTTATGTTTCCTGTTTCAATTCTTCCTTCTTTCCTAACCATTGGAAAATGCTGCCCTTTTGATATTAAATAATTGATTATTCTAAGCTGTGCATAATATATTATTGTTACTTTAATGTTTCTCTATAGACCTATTTATTGATTTACTGAAAATTGAGCATCATGGGTGAGTTCAATTTAAGACCTGCAGGGTGCCTAAGGGTCATACTCTCGTGCATTCTTCTGGTCTCGATCTCACCGTTCAGTGTGTTTTTGTTTGTTTCTTTGATTTTAGCTTTGTTCCACATTTTCCTCCCTGCTTCTAGTGTGAAACTTTTTCAGAGCAGTTGGTAGGCAGGTACCATATAGTTGTTTTGTTTTCTGGGATATGGTGGCTGATGTTTGTGTAATTAATCCATTGGTCTAATTGTTGACATGTGTCTTTCTATTTTCATCAACCTTTTTTCTGTTGGATGTGGAGAGGCCAAGACACTTCTGGGTGTATTTGAACTGCTAACCTCTTGGCTAGTAGTATAACATCTAACCATGTGCATTAGAGAAAACAATTTCATGAGGGAGAATATGATAGAAAGTTGTTATGGACAAGATTCTGGATGCTATCAATTTCTCTGCATCCCCCAACTCACTTACCTCTTCCAGGAAACTCAGGATGGTTGGGTTTGATCACAATCAGAGAGAGTAGGAATTAAGAGTGTTGAGTACGTAGTTACATCCTTAAAAGGGAGGTCTTGAAATCATAACCTTAACTAAGGTAGGTCCAGTTCCTAGAGAGCACTACAAGAGACAGTCACAAATTAGGCCATCTGAGGTAGGAGAAACCATCATGATGAGTAATGGATGAGTGAGAAAGGTAATTTTACCTCTTCCTTGTGTCTTCATTTCCCCTTCCTTATCTCTTCCCTTGCACCCAAAGCAGAGTCAGTAAAAAACTCTACAAACACATGAGAACCCCATGAAACCAAATGCTTACACAACATTTGAAACAATACCAACTTGGGATAATGACCAAATATTGAATGCATTTTTTCTATGTCAATCATTTTGTTTGTATTTATTTTGCATATATTATCCTTCAGAGGAGTTATTTTAGAAGGCGTGAATGCATTTCACTTATCCATTGGACACATTGTACCAAAAGCTGATGATACAGAGTTGGAATAAATATATTCTTACCATCAAGAGGTGTGTGTGTGTGTGTGTGTGTGTGTCCAATTTTTGTAATTTCTTGGAGGTAGTAATTAAAGTCTATAGCTTCTGAACAGATCTGTTTTCATTATTCCAAAGAGCCATGGTGGCATACTGGATTAAATGGTGAGTTATTAACCAAAAGTTTAGTGGCTTGAACCTACCATCCTCTTTTTGAGAGAAAGCCCAAGAAGTCTGCTTCTGTAAACCATCTTAAACACTTTTGGGAGCAATTACACTTTGTCTTATCATTTCTGTGGCTCAGAATCAGTTTGATGGTAGTGGGTTTAGAGTAGTGATTATATAAAAACACCTGTAAGTTTGAAAATATAGGTATATCTCCTTAATGATTTGTTTTTGTAATTTGTTCTTGTGCAGCCTGTTTTAATACCTTTGGTACATGTGGCTTTTTTTAATAGACTGAATACATTGTTCTAAATCTTCTGTTATCTAGTGACTCTCAGCGTTATGCTGTTAGGAATAGAATTTTATTGTTGGTGAATTTATTCTGCACACATTTATACCTATGACCAAATAAGAGCTATTTTAAAGTAGAAGTGAGCTTAGCTCATCTTATGTGGTCTCTTGAGAAATTATGTCTGCAGTATTTGGCATTTCCAGCCCATTTTATTGGATCGGAAGAGGTCATGGGCCACTACAGTCAATTGCTCCTTTTAAGGAAGGGAATACTTCCCAGGTGGGCTCTGTGGAGTAAGCTCTGACTTTTTGCTCACAATTGCAGTGCTATGATGTCTTGCATGTTAGGAAAAATGTAGAGGGGGATAAATGGAAGAGCTTATTAAAGCAAACTTATTTGTGTTGATTTAAATGTATTTAGGAGAGAATGAAACCAGTAAGAATATTAACAATATTTTTTTAAATTTAATTTAATTTATTTTAAAAAATTGTTTTATTAGGGGCTCATACAACTCATCACAATCCATACATATATCAATTGTGTAAAGCACATTTGTACGTTCATTGCCCTCATCATTCTCAAAAC
>NW_022103904.1:6255736-6256808 GCF_000313985.2 Echinops telfairi
CCGACAAGATAGAGCCTTGGAAACCAACTTGGATAGTTCTAATCTGCCCTATACGGTCCCACAGAGTTGTAATCAGCTTGATGATAGTGGGTATTGTGTGTGTATGAGACAGAGAAGACAGATTATACTTAATCATTCATTTTAATTGAGTAGAGAGAGAAGTAGAGAAATATTTGTTGAATTCTCACAGAAATAAATGCAAATTATAACTATAAGAAATCTGTTGCTATTGAGTTGATGTCTACTCATGTTAACCTATGTATGTCACAGTAGAACTGTGTTCTGCAGGGTTCTCATTGGTTGTCCTGATGGCACTGTCAGGAGAAAGGCCAGGCTGTTTGTTCCCTTAAAGATTGACAGCCCGGTAAACCCTGGATAGAGAGGGTCGCTGTGAATCTGAATTGAGTCATTGGTAATGAGTTTTGGGGAGTCTTATGGAAGTAAATTTTCAGACCATTGGTGCTACCCTGTGGCATCAATGGGTAGATTTAAATGTCCAACTTTTGATTACTCTTTGTGCTACCCAGAGAGCTGTAATTTTGATGGGCTATGGTGATTTAGCATGCTTTATGAGTATTTTGTGAAGGAATTTCATATAATCATGGTCATTGGGGAAGTTCTCTGCAGAAATGACAATAAGTTGAGCTCTGAAGAAAGTCTAAGAGCTACTAGGCCAAGAGCAAGGGAATAGTGTTTTCTCTGCTTGGGATTATCACATATATATTTTTAATTTTATTTTTGTAAATCATTTTATTGGGGGCTTTTATAACAATCCATACACCAATTGTGTCAAGCACACTTAAACATATGTTGCCATCATAATTTTCAAAACATTTTCTTTCTACTTGAGCCCTTGATATCAACTCCTCTTTTTAAAAAAATCATTTTATTAGGGGCTCATATGACTCTTATCACAATCCGTGCATACATCAATTGTGTAAAGCACATTTGTACATTCATTGCCCTCGTCATTCTCAAAACATTTGCTCTCCACTTAAGCCCCCGGCATCAGGTCCTCATTTTTCCCCTCCCTCCCCCGTCTCCCTCATGAGCCCTTGATAATTTATAAATT
>NW_022103904.1:6259422-6266204 GCF_000313985.2 Echinops telfairi
TCCGTTCCTTGTGACCCTTCTCTGAGGGGGCTTTGGGTCTCCCCTCCGACCCCCTCCGTCGCATTGATATGATTGTCGTTTTTTTTCTTCTTATGCCTGATACACATTTTATAATAACTAATATATCTATGTTAATACTGGCCTGCGATACCACTTCTAGATTATGTCTTTTAGATGAGTAAACTGGAATGTACTGAAGTTGCGTCACTTGCCTAAGGTTTATGACTAGTTTGTGATAAAAACTGTATTAGAGATCATTTTTATGAATAATACTATTTCTATATGGCATAACAAAGGTACACATTCATTCAGGTAACTGATAGTTACAAAGTATCTACTGTGTAGAAGGCTCTGTGTGAACTGATTAGAAGAATACAGAGGTAAATGATGTTTGGCTTCTGCGCTCAAAGTGCTTATCATCTAATTGGGAAGAGGAAGCCTGCACTGAATTTGTAAAATGATGAATGGGAACAGAAAATATAGACGAAATGTGGGAATTCAGTTGAGGAAGCAATTAATCTATTTGCAGTGGGCTTGTAAAGCTCCTTGGAAGAAATCATGTTGAGCTGGGCTCCAGCCTGGGAAAAAGAAGGGCATTTGTTGCAGAGTGAGCTGGCTGAGCAAAGACGAGGCTGTCAGGGCGTCGGCAGGAGGTGTCTGGATTACAATGAACACAATGGTGCTCCGCAGGGCTTTCCAGGCTGTGCCTTTGTGGAAGCCGATTCTCAGGCCTGTCCTCCAGGGTTCTTCTGGTTGGGTGTGAGCCTTCCAGCCAGTAGTGAAGCCCTTACTGTTTGCCTCACCCAGGAAGAGATCTCACTGCCACTGAGTCAATTCTAAGTGGGTTAGGCACTGAGTTGCTCACCAGAAAGTCAGCAATTTGAACCCTCAGCGTCTCCGTAGGAGAACGACGAGGCTGTCTATTCCTGTAAACATTTGAAGTCTAGGAAACGTCCCAGGGCAGTTCTTCTCTGTCCTATAGCATCACTATGAAGGGAGGGTGGTAGGAAATGAATTTGGATTGTGCGTGGAGACATGATTGTGGCTAAAAGACCAGACTGTGCGTAAGGGTGCTATGAGCCAGAATGGACTCCTTGGCAGTGCATTGGGTTTGACTGTATGCATAAGTAGGAGCCCTGGCATTTGTTTTAAACTGAGAAATGATAGTAGCTGAAGGTCAGTGCTGTGCATTGGGTAGAGAATGAGAAAAGGTTGAAGGTGTAGATGCTCTGTGGGTTGATATAAAAATGAATATAATCGATTTAGAGATGACAGTAAGTATAATTGATGTAGTAGAGTAAGCCAAGTTTCATGCTTACGGTGGGATAAAGAAAAACAATTAGAACACCTGAGATTCCTTTGACAAGGCTTTGTAGATAAGGTAGGGCTTTATTCATTGTTCATCTTAGCTCTTGTTCTGTCTTCATGGGTCACAGATTCTTGGATCACAAGTCAGTCCATCACAATTCATCTGCTGATAATGAAATCTTAGCCAGGCCACCACTGGGTCAGGCTTCCTATAGCTCAGAAAGCTGCCTTCACTCCTCAGTCATTGATTAACAAAGGTTTAGTGAGGGGTTATTATATGCCAGGTCATGTGTTAGATGGTGAGATGAAGGGTAAATAAAGGGAGAAACCCTTTCTGTCCTCAAGGGACTGCAGTCTAGCAGGGAAGACATGTTAATGAAGTAATTAAAATAGGTTTCAATTAATTTTGATGATATGGAAAGAGTACTGGGTAGAATGGAAGATAAAACCAGGAGTCTTGTCAAGAAGGAATAGTTCAGGATAATGAAAATAGCCCCATCAGATCATATTTTAATTTTGCACTGCCAACACCCATGACTAACAGTTGGAATAATCCATATTAATTCTGAAATGTGCAGAATCATTTCATTATGTGAAGGAAGGCCCATGGGCTAAGCATGTAGACTTTGGGATCTAACAGTCCCGACTGGAATTCTGTCATATTTCTTTTTTATTTTTGTGTCAGTTACTTAATGTAAAGTGAGAATAATTGTGTGAAGGGGATTATAATATTTCATAGTAATATAATATATATAATATAATCAAATTTTCTCAAACAGAATCTTTGTTTTCATATTTTAGTGTAATATTTAAATGAGAAAAGTACTAAATATATTTTGTAGTACATAGTAGTGTTCAATAAGTGATAGTTTCTTTTTAAAGGTATAAAACATTAAGGGAATGGGATTCAGCAAATATCTTCATCTTTATATGTGATTTGACCTCACCACATTTTCACTCCTGATGGCCTTTCAGCCAGAAATGTGAACTCAGTGTGGTGCTTCCCCCTATTCCGTCAGAGTTAGACTGCTCCAAACTTCTCTTTGACAAAGAGAAATAAAGATTAATTATATTATGTAAATTTTTTCATTTTTAATGAAAGATGTTAAACAAGTAGGGTTTTAATTCTTTAGTTCTATTTTATACGAATTTTGAAAATATTTCAAGTCTCTTAATTCTTTTTCTTTTAAATTCCCATGCTTATTTACTTAGCTTTTAAGATGATGTATAGACATTTGTCACAAAACCATGAAACTGTGTGACTTTATATAGCATTGCTAAAATCTCCTTTCTTGCCAATCCTGTTTTAACATATAACAATTATTAGGTGAAATTGATGCATCCTCAGATGCTTTAACAGATTTTACTGATTATAATTAAAATGATTTAGAAATAAAACTAACAATACAATTACTGGTGACATTTTCACAAAAAGTAGGAATATAGACTTTGGGGTATTCTTTCGAGGACAGAAAAATGCCTGGTTTCTTCTTCTTTAAACAAGTCAAAGATGCGACTGGAAAGCATCCATTACCATCCAAAATGCCAGTGCATTCTCAGGAGTGTACAGGAGACAGCCTTTGTCTGCAGAAAGCTAGAGAAGCTATACTCCTAAAATCAAATATCTACAGGGCATATACATTTGCACTGGGAGATCTAGTGTCCAATAAATATCATTGTATTTGATTTCTCTTAAGTTCAGTACATATCCCCCATGCACAACTTGAAGGAAATTTGATCTCAGTCTTAAGCGTTCACCCTCTCCCACTCACAAAGTCTTGGCTAGAGGACTTGAGACTGGTGCACAGAAGAAAGTATTCATGGGGAGCCTTGCTCTTTTAGTCCACACTAGTTTCCTCCATGCTGCTCATTTTCAACAGGGTAGTACTGGTACTGTTGGTGAGATAATCTCATGGTATAGGATAGGCTGTGCATTGCAGGTTGTTTTTAGTAACTATGACTCATTCATAGACTGACACTATGCCTTCAGTCATGAGATGAGCTCAATCATAGCAACAATTGGGAGAATAGCACAGGACCCAGAAGTATTTCATTCTGTTGTGCATAAGGTTGCTATGAGCTGGAACCAGCTTGATGGCACCTAACTAACAATGTGACTCACTCATTGTGTCAACCTCCCCCCCAAAGCAAAGACTTCCCTACTTTTCCAAACTGCTCTAGGTCAACCTCCACTCCCATGATGAATGCAATGGCTTCCTTTAAAAAAAATCCGCCCCCCCCCATAGCAATGGGTTGTTGGAAAACTATAGCAAGGGAGAGGTGTTTCTTTAGGCTACTTATGTTTTAGCTTTACAATCTACTCTGTGCCAAAGGAGAGAAGACCTGGCTTTCTTCTCAGAAGGTAGAAGTGGGCCGAAGAGGCAAAAAGAATGAACCGTATTAGGTTAAGTGAAAGGCCAAACCAAAAGCACTCACTGCCATTGAGTACATTCTGACTCATGGTGACCCTGTAGGACAGAGTGGAACTGTTCCTGTGGGTTTCTTAGTCTGTAACTCTTTACATACGTAGAGAGCTTCATTTTTCCTCCTCGGAGCCACTGATGGCTTCAAACCATGAACCTTGCAGTTAACAGCCCAATGTGTAACTTCTATACCACCAGGGCTCCTTGAGTCTGTATGCCTTTGAAATAAGCAAGACACAATAGGATAGTCATTGTATGACTCTCCTTATATGAAATAGGCAGATACATACAGACAATAAATTGGTAGTTGGCAGGGCTTGGGTACAGGGAATTGGAAGTATCTGTTTAATAGGTGTGGGGTTTTATTTGAGGATGGTGAAAATGTTTCGGAACTAAGTAGAGATGATGGTTGTACTGCCACTGACTTATTCATTGGAAAATGGTTAATTTTATGCTAAGGGAATTTGACCTTGTTGTGAAGTGAAATTTCCCAATATGACTATTCTACCTTTGACTTTCTAACTCTCACCCAAGGATTGGGTGGGCCCATGCAAATAGTGTGTGAAACATTAATAGAGAGGATTGGCCAGTTTTTGTTGCCGCTCCCCTGGCTTTAGGAATTAGTTTTCCCAGAAGTAGCAACAGAGAATTCCTGGGACCATCCTGAAAGAAGTGCCACCATTGGAGCAAGTTCGCCATTCCTGACTTTTGCTGAGATCAGAGTCCTCAGAGGCTACTGTATTGGAAACCATGGCACTGGATGAAAGAACCCCAATGAGACAGAGAAGAGGGGCCGTGCCACCAAAACTAGGAGACTTGAGGCAGAGCAGCAGACAGGTTTCCTGCTCCAGAGAGGCAGAAGCCAAGGGAACACTTGGCTGAGAGGCAGGGGGCCAGAGATAGAGGCGCGGTTGCTAGCTAAGGGGAGGCATTGCTTTGGACCAATGACTGTGTTCTTACTGTTTACTGATCTTGACTTGGAATAATACATTAACTTCCCTGATACCTCCCATGCTTGTGAATTTTATCCATAAATTCCGTGTGGCCATTACAATGAATTATCATTCCCTCTCAAAAAGGAGAGAATTGTAGGCGGAATGATTGGTGTAAGAATAGCATAAAAGAAAGATGGAAAGTAGAGGCAAGTCTGACTTGTCATGTGGCAAAAGAGGTCAGTTTGGCCTCCATGCTGTTTTCCCATACCGCAATGAAAAATAAGCAAATAAGCAGCAATAACAAGAACAAATTTCAAGTGAATCATCTGCCCTATTCTATGGTCTGATGTCTTTCCTATGAGGAATCAGTTCTGTGGCACAGACCAATAGGATATACAGCCAGAAGAAAATGATGAGGCCAAAGTGAAAGGAATACATTGACATGATTCAGGGCTATAATTACCTTTCTCTGTTTGATTCCCTCAACTGAATCACAGAACACAGAAAACAATGTTGTTTCTTCAAAAAGTATATTGTGAATTATGTGAAGGTTTACAAAGCAGATAATAATTTTTCCACTCAACAGTTCATATACATTTTAATTTCCATTTATCCATTTGATTCCCCTCAATGTACCATTTCTTAGCTCACTCTCTGTCTGTGTTTCTTGTATATATCCCTTCTTTCCTAACTCTGATCTTTGTCCTTGAGTAAATGTTTCCCTTTGATTTTAAATGGGTGATTATTCTAACACTGTGTTGAGTTCAGTTCCAGCCCTGAAGGGTGACTAAGGCGATAGTCCATCAGTCACTATCAGTCCAGTAAGTCCAGTAAGCCAAGTATCTTTTTTGATTTTGGGCTTGGTTCCACATTTCCCCCCTCTCTATTCGGGACCATTTAATATGATCCTTTTCAGAGCTGTTGGTAGCAGTAGCCTGGCACCATCTAGTTCTAGCCTCAGCGTTTATAGAGGCTGTTATTTAGCAATCTATTAGTCTATTGGATTAAAGGTTCCCATAAGTCTTTTGATTTTCATCGATCTCTTTTCCTTTGGACAAGGAGAGATCAGTAGTTTGTACCTTAGATGGCTGTTTGTGAAGTGTTACAATTCCAGTCGCCACTCACCAAAGTTGTAGAACAATATCTTTGTGAACTATGCCATGGCAATAGATTTTGGTGTCCTCTGAGGCTGTAGTTCTGATCCTCGCAAGATATGTGGTCACATCTAAGAAGTGTTCATAACTTTGCTCCTTTGTATACTCTACCACATTCATGGATATATTTGCAGCTATTTTTCTAAATTCTACTGAGGATAGTCAAACCTTGCATAATAGAAGCAAAGTTAATATCTTTACACTCAGTGGGTGCTTAGGGCTTTTATCCCTTGCTGGGTTCCTCATGGTGGTTAGTGCCAATCCCTGTTCATCTTCTTTTGGTGTTCTCTGGTATAATCAGAACGATTGTTTACAGATGGCTCTCATCTATTAAAGGAAGATGATAATATATCTTATCATAGAGGGCTGTTAGAGACAAATTAATGTATGTAAAGTGCCTAGAGTTTTGCCTGACACTCAGTACAGCCTCTGTGAGGGGTAATGTTGCTTTGTCCAGGTGCTGTGCTTCATTCTTTTCAGTTTTGTGCACTCTCTTCTCATGTTCCGAGAAGCCATTGTGAGGCAGAAGTAATTGAACTTAGTTTATAGGCGAGGAAGATGAGGCACAAAGAATCTGTTGCTTAGCCAGGCAAACCTAGCCCGGAAGTGAATAGGCCTGACCCTGTACAAGAACAGGAGGAGGTGACCTCTTCATAAGTGTCTGTGCTCTCCTGCTGGGTAGCTCTAGGCCTGACTAGATTTTTTAAGCCATGTTCTAACTTCATTACTATGTCAGCCAATGATTTGCTGTGGGAGACACAACAGGAATTTGTGACTGTTAGTACCATAGGGTCTGCCAACAATTTATGAATACTGTGCTCCCGATTATGCATTTAGTCTTTGAGTGAGTTCTTTACCAAGTGCTAAGGAGTTCTGGTGGTGTGGAGGTGAGGAGTTGACCTGCTACCTGCGAGATCAGCAGTTTGAACCCACCAGCTCTTCTGCAAGAAAAAGATGAGGCT
>NW_022103904.1:6266407-6267551 GCF_000313985.2 Echinops telfairi
ACTCTCTTCTCATGTTCCGAGAAGCCATTGTGAGGCAGAAGTAATTGAACTTAGTTTATAGGCGAGGAAGATGAGGCACAAAGAATCTGTTGCTTAGCCAGGCAAACCTAGCCCGGAAGTGAATAGGCCTGACCCTGTACAAGAACAGGAGGAGGTGACCTCTTCATAAGTGTCTGTGCTCTCCTGCTGGGTAGCTCTAGGCCTGACTAGATTTTTTAAGCCATGTTCTAACTTCATTACTATGTCAGCCAATGATTTGCTGTGGGAGACACAACAGGAATTTGTGACTGTTAGTACCATAGGGTCTGCCAACAATTTATGAATACTGTGCTCCCGATTATGCATTTAGTCTTTGAGTGAGTTCTTTACCAAGTGCTAAGGAGTTCTGGTGGTGTGGAGGTGAGGAGTTGACCTGCTACCTGCGAGATCAGCAGTTTGAACCCACCAGCTCTTCTGCAAGAAAAAGATGAGGCTGTCTGTCTCTGTAAGTATTTACAATGTTGGAAACTCTAGGGAGCAGCTCTATGATGTCCTATAGCACAGGTGTCAAACTGGCGGCCTGCGGGCCGTATGTGGTCCTAAGGTAATTTTTTGTGGCCCACGATGCTCTGAAATAAAGTGAAAATAGAAAAAGTTGTTATGAAGAAAATAGCGCTTAAGGGGGATCGAGGTAATACCGTACACACAATTCCCTCATTACATTTTATTTCAGAGCTTCGTGGGCCACAAAAAATTACCTCAGGGGCCGCATGCAGCCTGCGGATCACCGGTTTGACACACCGGTCTGACACACCGGTCCTATAGAATTGCTGAATTGAAAGGAATTCAGGCTCAGTGGGTCCCACATGATGACTTCTGCCCTTTAAGAACAGAGAAGGAAAAAGGTGTGCAGAGAAAGTAGTGAGCAACGACACAGCGCTTGTGTGGATGAACCATTGGGCTTGTCGACAGACCACCAAGAGGACCGCACAAGAAAGATCAGAGACATGATGTGAATCAAAAGGTGGAGTCTCAGCCAAGTGACAAATAGTATGCAGTGCTATAGAGAGGTGTTATGGGATAAAGGTTTAAAAAATCCCACCAAATTAGGCAATTAGAGATCAAGCAAAAATATGGATATAAATCAAAGAAACTGTATTTAAAA
>NW_022103904.1:6267914-6279867 GCF_000313985.2 Echinops telfairi
TAAAGTCCACCCAGAAACTCATTAAGAGAAATGCCCGGAGATCTACTTCTGAAAAATCAGTCATTGAAAACCCCACAGAGCCCAATGGCTGCCCCTGAATCAGAGCTGACTCATTGACAACTGCTTGATTTTAGATTGTGGCAAAGTAGGGAGCCCAGAGGGAAAGGCGGTGGATGTGGGAAAGTGATGACCATGTGCAAGGACCTACCTTACATCAGGGAACTTGGAGTCAAGATCTTACTTAGGTTTACAGCTCCATTTCCCCCCCTGAAGGATAAGTCTCCTTGTAGATTACTTGTAGATCATATATGTATTAGACAGTCCTGTGATAACACAGCTGCTGGCTTCAGCCATCTGGAGGGAGGAAGGAAGGAAGAAGACGGAAGCAACGACAGCACTTGAAAATGAATATGGTGAGAGATGGAGAGTGTAGACGTTGATATCGTTTTTGAAGTTCTGAAGCTAAGAACAGAAAAGCCAACCAAAGACAGGATCAAGGGCTTGAGTCCTCCTTTGCGGTGACAGTCAGCTGTTTGCTGAGCAGAGTTGTGAAGAGGGAAGGCCTCAGCCGTCAGCTTTGACTTTGTCTGGAGGTATTGAGACTTGTGTAGGAAGAGAATATTTCCAGTTTCCATCCCTCACTCCACATAGGAGTTCCCTGGAAGCTTTAAAAAAATAATGATTTAATTTAGCTGAGATGGTACACATTTATTAATATATTTTAAAGCCCCCAGGAGATTCAGATGTACAGTCAGCATTGAAATGCACTGCCCTGAAGCTCAGGCCAGAAAAAGCCTCTCTTGTGCTTACTCAACTCTGCATTTCACATTGTAGGGTAAACGCAAACAGAGATAATATGTAGAGAAATGAGTTTCAGTGACTATATTGCAAAATAGCTTTATTTATGGATACTGAAATTTGAATTTCATAAGGCAGGATATAGTCTTCTTTTGATCCCCCTTCCCCCAATCATTTAAAACATGTAAAAACCATTCTTATCGCACAAGCCACAGAGGCACTGACTGCTCTAGACCTTTTCTACATAAAGTAACTTCAGCACTACCTGGAATTCTGAACCTCACTTCAGAACTGCAGAATCAGAATCCAAATTTTCGTGAAATTCTAAAGTTATTTGAGTGCAGATTAAAGTTTCAGATCATGCTGCCCCTATTCTGACTTCCTCAGAAAATAGAGGAGCCTCCTCATTTACCTACTTTGCTCAGTAACCTTTTGAAAAAGTCTAGAAAGCAGTTAACAACTCTGGTAAAAGCCTGTCATCCAGCTGTTCCACATTGCTTAACTGAGGAAAGAGATGTTGACTTTACATGCTAGAAATACAAGTGGAATTTGGCATTCTGTTATGAAATGAGGGGTTGAAGTTTTATATTTCATATACTGTAGCTATGAGTCAGACTGACTCAGTGGCAGTGCGTTTTTGCTTGTTTTCACACATTTAGAGCATCTGTCTCTGTGCAGAATAGGTACACTATGGTACATGGAAATAGAGGTTGACTTTAAGAAATACCTGTAATTTACTCAACATCCTCTACATAGACTTTATGAAACCCCAGAGAACTAGCCAAGGACACAGAAGACATCATCTGAGCTGTTTGTGAGAGGAAACCTATGATATTCAAGGAAGAATATTAATGTCTAAAAATTAGCTTATATACTCATAATTAAATTAAACATTATACCAACTAATGGCTATTACTGAAGGAATATTACCTACATTATAGGATCACAAGAGTGAATCATCCAACAAATAATAATGACTCATTTCTAGTAAATGACTCTAGTAAAGACTCTTCAGGTAAATTGGAAAATGCACTAAAATGGGACAAAAAACCATGTTACAATTCTGACATGGTTAATTAACTTTTTTGTATCTTGAATTTTTAATCTGTGAAATGATAATTTTGTTTTTGGACTAACTTGCTTTCCAGGATTATTCTAAAGATCATATGTATGGGAATAGTCTCTAAAATGTACTAGCTAACATTGACATGTAAATAAACTCATATTATCGTGCGTTTATATTAACGTCTTCAAGAACTTCTATGGCTTTGTGGATTGACAAAAGCCATTGGGCAACTTTAACATAGTCCTTTAAATTGATCTGTACTATTTGTTCTGAAAGAAACAATTTCCCTTTAGCTGAAGTTATTATACTTTAGCAGATTTACTTCCCCTTTGACTCTGCAAGAATAAGATTAATAATGGGACTGCAGAAAGACTAAAATGTTAATTCCCCCAGGATACAGAGAAAAACCACATGCATACAAATGTGTTTAACATTCATTTCCCACGTTATTTAGTTTGGCTAATTTCCTTCTAAACTCACATATATGTGTAGGTCCAGGCACCTGTTGAAGAGAGTATTAAGTGTTGACTTATTTCATTCATCCATCTTTTTTTTATTACCTCACCCTGCTTCTTTTGTATAATACAAAACTAACATTTCTTTCTTTGAGGGGTAATTGTACAAATGAAACAAGACCAACAAGATCATAGACAACTAAATGTGCAAGATGTTCTTAACATGACCATGAGAAAATGAACCCATTCTGACTTCCTGCAAATTTGATCTTTTAGAAATGAAAAAACATGAATACTAAATTGGTATTAAAAATAATATGCACCTGGTAGATCTCACCACCAGAGCCATCAGTCATACCATTTTTAATTGCTGAAAGTGTAGATGATAGATTATAGAAATGGTTAAAAATATATGCAGAATGGTCTTTTGCAGCCATGTCTCCCAATATACCTTTGTGATGTATACATTAAGCTCTAGCCAAACCAGACTGTTTCTCTAAGGAGCATGTATTTTTCTGTG
This sequence comes from Echinops telfairi, assembly GCF_000313985.2. Lineage (NCBI taxonomy): Eukaryota > Metazoa > Chordata > Mammalia > Afrosoricida > Tenrecidae > Echinops > Echinops telfairi. The sequence continues at coordinate 6,270,754 of NW_022103904.1, forward strand.
GTTGGAGGCTTGCTTATAATATTCGCTATATTTAGAAAGCCCTCTAGCCACCTTTTACTGACAAACTCCAATTCATCCTTCAAGACTCAGCGCCTAGGCCTCCTCTTTCATATGTCCTTCCTGATCCTGCCAACTGGATGTGATATTTATCTCCTCTGAGCCCTCAAAGCACTTTCTACGTACCTCTCTTATGGCACTTAGCTCATTCTGCCTATGTTTTAGTTATTTGTGACCTTGACTTCTTTCCTGCTAGGCAGCTGGAAAGTAGGAACTATGTCTTCTTTATTCGTGAAATTCTTAAAAGTTGAAGCTCCTATTTCCTCATGAAGATTATCTTGAGGAGACCACGGGTAGATTGTTAAGAAAAGGGAGGGCCTATGTCAAGTAAAATTGTCTTTTGATTTTGTGGCAGTATTGCTCAAAGGGACTATTTTACATGGACATTTGACCCAAGGGCAATTGGTTTATGGATTTATCTATGTTAGAAGTAGAACGATAATTTGTTAAGTGGATGAATATAGAGGAGTGTATCAACTGTAGAGAAATCCAAGAGGCCATGAGGAGGAGACAGCAGAATACTGGCCTCTTGGAGGGGTAAAACGACTTGAAGGCAACGTAAGACTGTGAAGTCGATTTTGTTAATGCCCATCCCCATATTACTGCCGGTTTTTACTTCTGATTTTACCTATGATGAGCGTAGACAGTTCCTATACCCATTAACACCTTTCCATCACAAGCATCTCTGTCTCTCTGTTCCTCTGCCTAAGGGGTATCTTCTAGGTTGCAGGTGCAAATAATCAGAGAAGCTGGAATATGGGAAGAAAAAGGTATCATCAAGAGTGGAGGAAAGTTCATTAACAACTTGATATATGGATATGACACCACCATGCTTGCTGAAAATGAAGAGGACTTGAAACACTTACTGATGCAGATAAAAGCCTACAGCCTTTAGTATAGATTATACCTCAACATAAAACAAAGTCCTCACAAATAGGCCAATTTAAGCAATATCATGATAGATGGAGAAGTGATTGAAGTTGTCAAAGGTTTCCTTTTACTTGGGTCCACAATAAACAAGCCCAGAAAAAACAGCCAGGAAATAAAATTACACATTTCATTTGGAAAATCTGCTGCAAGAAATCTCTTACAAAGCAGAGATGTCACTGTGAAGACCCAGGTTTGCGTGATATAAGCCATCTTATTTTCAACCATCCCATATGCATATTAAAGTCGTACAATGAATAAGGAAGACAGAAGAATTATTGATGCCCTTGAATTATGGCATTGGCTAAGAATATTAAATATATAATTTTCCACACTTCCAAATGATGCTAACAAAACAAAATTTCTTCCACTCCGATTATTCATTGGTGTTGTTTTTCTAATTACAACATCATTAATAAGATGCTGGGCCATAACATTGAAGTAATTCAATATTTTCTTAGAGCTCAGCTATATTTGATCAGAATGGCTTCAAATACTAACCCAGAAGAAGAGTCTGAAACATGATCTTGAGAAAAACAAATTAGAAAAAAATAAAAGTGACTGGGAGAAGAAAGCCAATATATCATGTTAATGATCCAAATACTGATGTGGATAACAGAGATTCAGTCCTGCTGGGGATCTTTTGATGACTCATCTACAATATGAGTACACCACAGACTTGCCTGATCAAAGAACAGAGAAGGAGGAATGTTCAACCATTGGCTTTCATCCCACATTGGTCAAGGGTTGTCCATGGGAGCACAAAATCCCCGGCATTTCTGGGCTACCCCGTGTCAGTTACACAATTACCTTTTGTTGGTTTTGTTGTTAGGTCTATTGAGTTGGTTCCCACTCACGTTGGTCCTGCGTTCAATAAACAAGTCACTATCTGGTCCTGTGACATCCTGATAGTTGCTGCTAAGTTTGACACTCTACTTCACAAAGCATGATGCCATTCCCCAGGGACTGATCCCTCCTGGTAACATGTCTAAACAGGGGAGATGAAGTCCTCCCATACTCATGCCTAAGGAGAATTCTGGCTGTGGTTCTTCGCAGACAGATTTGTTCATTTTTTGAAAGAAGCATCATACTTCAATATGCTTGTCATTTTCCCCATTGGTAAAGAAGTTTACCGAGGACCACTTTTATGCATTGGTGAGGAAACGTTTCTTTTTTTAGTTCCACATTTATTTTTCATACATGTACCAGGAAAATATTTATATAACTAACCTTATGTTTCTAGTTTGCCTATTTAGTCTAGATTTCAAGTAAATACTCATGAAAGAGAAAAACAGCAACAAAAGAATTAAAAGCCTAAGCCCTAAAAGCATTTAAATTATGAAAGCAATATGAATAAAGAGCAGGATTTTTAGATGAAGAGGAACAGAAACCTAACTCAAATAGACTGAAGTCTAAAATAGAATTTATAATATTACAACTGAAAGGTCCAGAATTAGAATAGCTCTCAAATCAACTTGATTCAGGGCCCAATGCCTTTAGGATCATTTAATGCCCCTACTTCGAATGAGAAGTTCTGTTTCTGTCTCTATTTGATGGACCTTGGAAGACAGACTGTCTTTATCACAGTAAGATAGTTCATAGAGAAATGCAGGAATTGCTTCTTATTGAATCTCTTTGATCTGATTTGTGCCATGTGACTGTCTCCACACTGAGGCTAGCATAACGTAAGAACGCATTAGCTTATTTTACTGTTTGCTTTCCAACCAGTAGGCCAGTAATTTCTTTTTCTTGCTTTATCGTGCTGGCTAGGATTTCTAGTACAATGTTGAAAAGAAATGGTGGAAGCAGGTTTCTCTGCTTTATTCCTGATGCTAGGGGAAAGGGTTTCGTGCTTGATCTGTAAGGATAATATTAAGTGTATATTTTTCATAGATTCCTTCTAACAGATTGTGGAAGTCTTCTATTCCTATTTTACTTTATTTGTTTAAATCATGAATTGAGTAGAATTTTGATAAGAGCTTTTTTTCTACATGAGTATGTGGATTTTCTCCTTTATTCTGTTAGTTTGGTAAATTATATATTTGTGATTTAACTTTGATTTTTGGGATTAACCCTGCAAGTTTATGATTTGATCTCCTTTCTATAAGTTCCTGGATTAAATTTATTTATACATATATATGTGTGTATTTATAATTTTTCACGTAAATCTTTGTTCAGGATGTTTTAATTAGTTTTACCCAACTATATGAACTTACAGTGGGAGAGGGTCTAGCCTTGGAAAAAAAAGTGAGGCACTATGGTCACTAAAAAGAAGAGTGGAAGTCGGGTGGCAGAATCAACAAATGGCTATTACACAATAAAGGCAGAAGAAGGCTTTTCGCAATCAAAATTAGATAAGATTCATTGTGCTAGTGTGGTAACAGAGACAGAAAGGTGTGAAATGAGGAGATGAAACGCTTAGTGAAGGATCGTGCACGGGAGCAGAGTTCATGTCTAGACACTACCTACAGTATGCCTTGGAACTTACTGGGAGTCAACTTCTGTCTCTCCACCTGAGCAGGTAGCCTGTTACTGGTGGCAAGGATTTCCATGAATTCATCTTTGAATTATCATGCAGTGAGGACCAAACATCTGTCAGCATGTCTTCTGCTCACTTCCAGCTGGTGTGCGTCTTCTGTGCTAGAGTTTGCTCGCTTTTTATGTGATGACCCTAAGCAGACCACTCACCTTTCATTGTTCTTGTGTACTCACACCTCCCTTGATCGAGGCTCCAGAGATAGAGGGTGTGAACCTGGGTATTAGCAGACTGGTGAAGGTGTAGAAGGACCAAATGCCTCTTGCACTTGCACTTTGGATGTATTTGGACAGAGATAGTTGAATAAAAGTAATCCAATAAAAGTAATCATCAAGATGACAGTCCCCCAGAGGATTTCTCCTTTTTATCAGCTGCTGATTTTTTTTTCAATTCTAAATATAAGAAATCTTTGTCTAACAATTTAGAATACAGTATTGCCTTGCACAATTAAAATTTTGGGGAAACCCTTCCTTTTAAATACCACTTAAAATCTTTAAGAGGGTGTAGGAGCCCTGGTGGCACAGAGCTTATGCATTGGGCTGCTACATGAGGGTCAGTAGTTTGAAACCGCCAGCCACTCTGGGGGAGAACAATGAGGCTTTCTACTGCCGTAAAGAGTTCATTTCCGTCAGCCACAGGGGCAGCTCTGTCTTGTCCTATAGGGTCACCATGAGTCAGAATGGACTCACTGGAAGTGAGTTTGAGTTATATATCATGTAGTAAAAGGGCAAGACCTTGAGTGTTTTAGTCATAGTCTCTGCTTGCCTGGTGGTGTTCTTCTTCTTCTTCTTCTTTTTAAAAATTTTTAAATCATTTTATTGGGAGCTCTTACAGATATCATAAGATTTCATAGTCCAATCACATCAAGCAGTATTCTACAATTGCTACCACAATCAATTTCAAAACATTTTCTTTTTCATTTTCTTTTTTCTTGAACTCCTTGAGACCAGCTTCCCTTTATCCCCTCCCTCCCCCACCTACCTCCCAGGACACCCCCCACTTTTTTTTTTGCCAATCCAATATATCCATTCACATACAATTCTGTTCTCCAATCCCGTTGGCTGGGGCTGTAGAGTCATCCATGCTTTCCGCTCTCTGTTGTTCTTCAGTAATGTGGAGTTCGTGGGGAAGGGGGACTGCACAAAGTAACACAGAAGTGGAAGAGTGTATTAGTCTAGGTACTTTGGAGAAACAAATCCACAGCAACTCATGTATAAGAGAGAGTTTTATACAAAGAAAATGTGCATCACGAAAACATCCCAACCCAATGCTGCCCAAGCCCACAAGTCCAACATTAACCCATACCCAACACCAGTCCACAAAGTCCTCCACCTCACAAAACAGAGGCAGTAATGCCGACTGCAGGAGGAAAGCTGAGTCAGTGAACGAATAAGCATCTCAGCACTGGCAGGGGTCTCCACACGGCTGCTCCAGCACCCAGGGCTGCATCGGGATAGATCCATGCGGCTTCTCCTTGGGGATGTCTTGTAGGAAGTCAATCTTGCAAGCTGAAGCAGGGAACTGCTAAGGCAGCTGCACCCGATGCAACCATCACAAAACAAGAGACCCGAGAACTAGAAAGGCGAGGCTCACCACCCATTTATCCCTCCGCCTTTCAACCAGCACCACATGGGATTATCGGCCAGGCTGGCACAATTAACTAACTCTAAGAAACTGTTAAAGACTACTGATGGAGTAACTTGGGCAGTCGAGAATGATCAGTTACACTTGTGAGTAATCAGGAAAGGTAGGTTAAGAGGTTATTTTCTGGGGTTTGTACTTTTAATTTTGCAGTTAGGGAGTTGGACATTCAATTAATCTAAGGGGAGATTAAGCCCTAGGGACAATGGACTCAAAGACCACATTCTGATTTTAACCAGAAACTACTTTAATAACCTGCAATAGGAAATACCCCTTCATAGAAGGGAAGTTTACATAAGAGCAGAAATAACAAGAGCTATAAATCAAGACCAGAAAGCAACTTGATGAATATATAGTGTTTGAACAAAGTGACTCCGTTAAGGGGAGGCCTATCGGAACTACTCAGATAGGCCTTTTAGGGCTCCTCTCTCCTGAACCATGATCCCCACTCTCCCTGGAAGCCTTTCAAAAATGCACTAAGTTTCTACCTTTAAGACTTTGGTTGTAACAGCTTTTTGGATCAATCGTTTCCAATTTCTTCATTAAAAGCACATTTAGGAAACACAGTTAACATTAATGCCTAATATTTATTGAGTGCTTCCCATGTGCCAGATACTATTCTAAGTGATTTCTACTTTATCTCATTTATCCTTATAATCTCACAGTGAAGAAACCGAGGCACATAGAAGTTAAAGTATCTTACCCAAGACCACACAGTTAGGAAGGGTGGTTGTAGAACCTGTGCTATTAAGTAATGTGTGATTCTGCGTTTTGTTTCTGAGGTTTGTGTGATGTTATGGAGGATGTGGTGTACTCAGTTTTCATTCATTTATTCCAACATTTCTTCAGTTTTCATTTTAGAAATGAGCGAATAGAGAAAGTTTGAGGGACTTACTTTATGCCTGAGGCAGAAAACTGAACCATCCTCTTCCCGGCCTACTATGGCCTAGGGATCAACCCAGGAGGGAAACTCGTGCTGTGAGAAGCCAGCTCTTTTTCCTTCTTATAAATCTCCACGGGAGAAAGTAGATGAGCGAGTGAGAAAAATAAGGCCAATAATATACCAACACAAAGGCAGCAGAATTTATGCCTTTCATTTTCCTTTGCTTTTCAGATATTAGGTGCCTGTATTTGCTTGCTTTCTGCTCTTTCTTTAAAGCCCACTGTTGAAAATATATGTAGCATTTCTCCTTTTGGCTTACATGTGATGGGATGGTATCTATGTATGCAGTTTATTATGAGCTGCAATAAGTGGTTCTGGAAATAAAATCAATCCCTTCCTCTCTCTCGCTGCTTCAGTCTGATCGGTTAGGACCCACCTTCTTTAGGGTGAGAGGAAGTTCAGTTTCCAAACAGCTTAATGTTTGGACTCTCCAGAGCAAGGATTGCCAACTTTCTGATTTATGTGTGGTTTTCGTGATGAGGACTACTGTCTTCCTTGGATTTAGGTGAGAACACTAGAGACTTTTGACTGGAAACTTCATGTTCCACTTTACTTCTTTTCCAGTCAGCTAAAGTCAGCCTAAGACACAAGCGTGGAGGCCTGAGCTGGCCTCTTTGTTTATTACATTTTAAACTGTAACCTTATTTCTCCCACCCTATATTCATTCATTCATTCATTACCCCCGTTTTCCTTCTTTCTCTGCGGGAGACAGAGAACTGTAAACTTTATGTTAAGTACAATTATTTTCTCACTCCTGTCATTTTTTATGATTTTATTTTGGATAAAAATGCATATAAATTTTGTATATAAATCATCTAGCTGCTGATTTGGCACCAAAATAAGGATGTAGACAAAGTAAGCAATATTAAAATTCTTCCGTCAAAAAATAAAGAGTAAGTGCCATGCATGTTTTGTTCACTAATAAATAAAACAAGACTTGTCATGCTGACTAATGCTGGGTAGTGTTTTACTCATCAAACATTGGAATATGGCACAATTTATTTCTCTCATTGTATCGCAGCCAGTGATCATACTCAGTAACAGTGACTTTTGCTAGGGGGATTGCCAGACTAAATGGGCAGGGGAATATCGTTTGCAAAGAAGGAGTAATAACTATTTTTAAGCTGTCAGGATGTTGGGCTGAGAGGGAAAGTTACAGGCAACATAAAAATGGAAGAATCATTGTAAAATTCAGGGGGCATATTTACATAACCCAATAAGGTCACTGTGACCTGAGCACAGGACAGAGTAGCTAAACATTTTAATATCTCTCTGCAGCTGCCCTTATGCTTGGTTTTAATGTGCTAGGATGATTCACAACTTCTGTCTATGCAGTTTCTGCAGAGGAGAATGGAACTAATTTGACGTCTTTGATGGCAAGCTTGTTTTCATGTTTTCTTGGTCTATATGGCAAACAGGTTGAGCTTTCAGTGTTACATGCCCTTTTAATCTCTTTGAAGATGCGTTTTGGAAGCAGCATCTGCTCCTGGGGAGGTTTTTGACTGGCTTGCTGGCTGGTGAAATGTAATCAATCTAAATGGAATGGTGCATTTCTATTCTTGACTATTTTTTTTTCACCCCTGTATGTGTGCTTGCGTGGATTTTCTTTTCTAGACTTCATCAACTGAGGATGAGGAAATAAAGAAATGTTAAGGAAAAGGAGCTGCCTTGGCTTCTTTCAGGGACTAGATTCAAAGTGGACAGGGGAAGGCTGCTTGGGAGTTGCCACAGAAACATAAACACGGCCCATGCAGTGGAAGGGGCTACTGTCTACATCCCAGGAATACGTGGGCCTACGTGGTTGTGTTCTTGTCCTCAGGCTGCCTAACAGAGTGACTTTAAAAAGCATACATGTATTGACTCAGTTATGAAGGCCTAACGTCCACAATGTGAGTGCCGGCAGGGCCATGCTGCCTCTGACGGTTCTAAGGGAAGATCCTTTTGGGTCTCTTCTAGCATCTGTTAGTGCTAGGCATCCCTTGGCCTGTGGTGCATTGCTCCAATTTCCATTAGCAAGCTTCACTTGAACTTTCCCCCATGTATCTGTCTCTCTGGAGACCCCTTCTCTTCTTAAAAGGACAGTTACTAGATTGGGGCCCCATCCTAATTTGGTCTGAGCTCAACCAACTCTATCTTCCAAAAACTTATTTCCAAATAAGGTGGCAAGCTGAGGTTCTTGGTGGGCATAAATTTGGGGAAGATATGATTCCACCTCTTTAAGTTGACAGCTCGAGTTTCCATATCACGGCGATGAAGAGTGAGAGAGCATGGGATGAACATGAGGGTTCTCAGAAAAAGAGGAGTGATTTTGGTCTTACTCATTACACAGCTGGTGGGGTTCCATAGACACTGCCCTCTTCTGTTTTCTCTATCTGTCTTCATTGATTGGAGAGAGATTTTCCTGCAGACAGTAGAGCATTGGTTAGGGATTTCCAAAGGGTAACTTCTTACAGAGGAAAACTCCTCAGGGTTCGTAGTGCCTCTTGAACAGGACCCTATGCTAAGCCAGGGCCTTACCGCTTTCAAAGAAACATGCTCTAGGATTTCTGAGAATCAGAGGTTCCTCAGGGGGATGGCAAGCCCACCATAGTAACAACAACAATATTCCTCCTCTGTGACATCCTAGTGTTAGGTGTCCTTGGTTCAGTTGTGACCTGATGTACAACAGAATGAAACACTGCCCAGTCCTGTGCCATCCTCAGAATTATTCCTGTGCCTGAGCCCATTGCTGCAGCCATTGTGTCCATCCATCTCATCGAGGGCTTCCTCTTTTTGGCAGCTCCATCCACTTTACCAAGCGTGATGTCCTTCTCCAGAGACTGGGCTCTTTTGCGAACATGCCCAAAGTACGTGGCATCCTGGATAATGCAAGTGATTAAGCACTTGGCTGCTAACCAAAGGGTTGGTGGTTAGAGCACACTTAGAGGAATACCTGGTGGTGTGGTGATTACAAGTGAGACTGTGATTGCATGTCAGCAGTTCAAAACCATCAGCAGTTCCGAGGGAGAAA
>NW_022103904.1:6280517-6281151 GCF_000313985.2 Echinops telfairi
CCTATATTAATATTACTATGAGATGATAATGATAGGAAAACATATTTAATAGATATTTACTAAATAAATATCTCCTGCTTAAAATTTTAAAATTTGCTGTACATAGAGTTGCTATGAGCCTTGGAACCAATTTGAAAGCACCTTATAATGACAATTTAAAAATTGGCAATTCCCCATATGAACGCCGAAGATAAATGTGTGCATAAGCAAGTGTGGTGAAGAAGGCTGATGTTGCCCAGCTATCAAGAGATATAATGTCTGGGGTCTTAAAGGCTTGTAGGTAAATAAGTGGCCAACTAGCCCAGAAGCAACAAAGCCCACATCAAAGAAGCACACCTGCTTGTGTGATCACGAGGTGTTGAAGGGATCAGGTATCAAGCACCAAAGAACAAAAAATCATATCATTGTGAATGAGAGGGAGTACGGGGTGGGGATGCAAGGCTCATCTGTAGGCAAGTGAACATCCCTTGGCAGAGGGGTCGCCGGGAGGAGACAAGCCAGTCAGGGTACAGCGTACCATCGATGAAACACACAACTTTCCTCTAGTTCTTAACTGTTTCCTCCCCAACCCCACTCTCATGATTCTAATTCTACCTTACAAACCTGGCTAGACCAGAGGATGTACACTGGTGCA
>NW_022103904.1:6283716-6290219 GCF_000313985.2 Echinops telfairi
TTTTTCTCTTCAATTTAGTGCTTTCTGCTCTGAATTCTATAAGTTATTTTTTTGAATGGTTTCTTAATGTATTTGGTATAATGTTTTCATATAGGAAGGCACAAAAAGACATCAGATATATCGGAGCTAAGAAAGTATATCATCTCTATGTGATGATACATACAGTATATACAGTATTTGGATTAAAGTCAGGCCACCATAGTACTAGATTTCCCTAGGAGTACTGAGCTCCTCAACTGGATGTCCTGCACACAATAGTAATAATAACAACTTTCCTACTCTGTGGCATCCTGGGTGGTGCAAATAATTAAGCACTTGGCAGCTAACCCAGAGGTTGGTGATGAGCACACACCCAGAGGCACTCAGAAAAAAGATCTGGAGATCTACTTTTGAAAAATCAGTCACTGAGAACACACTCTACTGTGAAACACCTGGGTTTCCTTGAGTTGGAGAGACTTGATTACAACTTTTAAAAAAAATTTGAATTTCCGCATCTTTATAAAATTAGCTGGGCTTGAGCCTGAGTCATGCAGAATTTTTGGACATGCTGATCTGGGACATGCGGTATAATTTCCAATATCATTGATCTTGTCATCTCTTTAAAAAATTTTAAAATAAAATTATTATTAATTGGGAGTTAATACATATATAATTCCATTGTTCAATCACATCAAGCAGTACTGTACAATTGATACCACAATCAGTTTCCAAACATTCTCTTACTTCCTGGACCCCTTGACATCGTAACCTTTGAGACCACCTCACTACCACTGTATTCTCCACACCCCCAAACCCTCTTATTCTATTTGCTGTCCCTATAGACTCTTAACTCCTGGGTTTGATATACTGAAAAACAGAAAAACATATAACACAACTTCAAGAGGGTGGCCCCAATGACACAACACTTCTGAGATAAACCCCAATATGTATGAACAAAGAAAAATAGAGAAAATGTTGAAAACCAGACCAGGTCTAGCATGCATCAGGGGATCAAATACCAAAGTTTTAACTGTTCAAGTCAGATTTATGTCTTGGATCTTCTATATTCATCTCTGCAATGCACTGTGTCTAGTAACCACTTTCCTCCCATCCCAATATGTCCTCTAAGGCTATTGTACCTCACATGAATCTCAGTATATTAATTCTAGGAGGTGTTAGTTTATGACTAAGAGGTTTTATAAGAGGTGTTTATGTCTGTGTCCCCAGTGCATTTTATCATGCATATTTGCAGCATGTACAAGTATATGTGTAGGAATATTCACATAGCCAATTTGACATAGCCATGGGTGTGTACTCCCACATTCTCAATGGCCCTGGCTCAGTGTACATAACTCCCTATGTATGCACTCATATGTTATTTATTGTTACTTCTTTTGCAGGGCTATATATGTAATAGTGATTACCATGGTTGCCTTTTGCCTTGGTTATGTTCCTTCATATGAAGTATTTCTTTCTCTCACCTAAAGTAGTATATGTCCATGTGGTTTTCTTTCTCACACCTTCTTATCCCTGATAACTAGCTATCAAAGAATATTTCTGTGTATAAGCCATTTCTTGACTTTTTATGAGTCCTCTCATACATTATTATTTTGTGATTGATGTATTTCACTCAGCACAATGTCTTTCAGGTTCATCCATGTTGTGAGATGTTTCACAGATTCATCGTTAGTTATTAAAGTTACCTACAACTTTATTGTGTGAATATTTCATAGTTTGGTTATCCATATATCCATTGGTGGGCAAAATTTTTTATTTCCAAGGGTATATTTTATCATTTTTTTCTATTAGTACTTAAGCTGATATTTTTAACTTATAACCTTATCTTTCAGTTATTATTTACACAATTTTATTCTTTTCTAAACTTATATTTTTGCACCTGTATGAATTCATATCTGAGTGTAAAGATTAATGCTATTCATTTCCATTTCTTTTATACTACAAATTTCATATTCATGAGTTTTTTTAATTTGTTTTGTTTGACTTGACCTCTCCATGACTTGATATGCCCTTAAGGCTTTTATTTTTTTCTCTAAGGATACATAGATGGCATGTTTTATAACTCCTTACATATTTGATAATATCTTTCTGTTGCTTTTACAAATTAGTGACAATTTATCTAGATAGAGAATTCTTGAGATGTATTCTTTCCCCATTAAAACATTAAATATTTTGTTCTACATGTATATTGTGAGGAATTGGTCTAGGCCAATGTGCCTTATTTATTTTTTGCATTTTTTAAGATTTACTTCTTCTCTTTAAAAGATACTTATTACGATTTTGTGCCCTACGTAGGGTAAAGCTTTTTGATCAGCAAATTCAATTTTTATTCAGTTTATTCATTTTATTTGTCATAGATTAATTTGATTTAGTTAGAAGAATTTAGACAAAGTCAGTAGATTCTCTCACCTGTCCCTAGCTCACTTTTGTAGGCATTTGGATATTTGATAATAATGGACAGGGAACTCCAAAACTTTCCTGCCCCCACCTCTCACACTTCATATCCCCAAACTCAACACTTTTCCTAATCGTGTTGAAGTGCAGAAATGCTCATGCTCTGGTTGGATTCAATTGATGCCAAATGTAAGGTAAAGGACACAAATCTTGTCCCTTACATCAATTGTTAGTATTGTCAGCTGACTTTGAATAGGTCCCCAACTTAACATGACCCCATGCACAGGGAGACATAATGGGCCACCCCAATTATGGGCTACAGATGGAACCAGCGTGATCCACAGGATTTTCAGTGGCTGACATTCAAATGTAGATTGCCAGGCTTTCTTCAGGTTCTTCTTAGTACAGGATCTCTACTGACACCTGCTCAGCATCCTAGCAGCATACAAGCTACTTCTGACAGATAGTGGTGGCTGTATTTCAGCTGCATTGGTCAAGATTTTGAACTGGATATCCCCATGGAGAGAGTTATAATACTGGTTTAGTACCCACACCCCCTCAAGCAAAAATAAAACATTTTACTACTTTTCTAGAGTCAATAAGATTACCACCTCAGAAGAAATTCTTTCCTTCTCTGTTCTGTTTTTCCCAAAGTTTGACTCACATATAGATTGCTTAATTTTTATTAACGCATCTACTTTTATCTTGTTAGGGACACAACCATTAGTGTGAACGAAAATTCTGAGAGGCCAAATGCTCATCACTAGACAGAATAATTGTAGTTTTTAAAGCTAGCTGATACTATTTCTCCTTTTGTCATACTTCCAAAGTATGGTAAAATAGCTTTAGTTTCTAAGAGAAATTTCTCGGCAATATTAAATGATTTGAGTTTATTTTCGTAGATTTCTTTTTTGTAAATGTATTATTTGTATGATGCATCTACATAATTTTTAGGCCCAGTTTAATATTTTTTGTTTCTTTTTCATTCTTAACCTGGTTTATAAGTTCATCCTCCACACAACTCACTGACTTTTTGCATAAAGATCTGACCTTTACAAGTTTTAAATACAATGAAGACATTTTTCTCCAATCATTATATTCTATTAGACAGCCTGTCAGGGTTTTTTTTCCCTAATAGTATTTTTTCTTAGTTCATTTTTAATGTATTATTTCATAGCATCTGGAGTCAAATTTTCTTGAGGGTATACATAAATGCTGCCTAAACTTTGCTTATATTTTCCATTGTATATATGGTATAGTGGTTACACATTGAGCTGCTAACTGCAAGGTCAGCATTTCAAAACCACCATTTGCTCCACAGGAAAGAGACAAAGCTTTCTACTTCTGTGACAAGTTACTGGCTCAGAAACCCACAAGGGCAGTTCTACCCTGTCCTATAGGGTCACTATGTGCTGGAACCAACTGAATTGCAGTGGGAGAGTTTTTCAGTGATATGTTAACATTTCTTTTTTACTTCTTGGATACTGTTTTTATTTATTTTTGTTGTGCAAAATATATTTATAGGTATCATTCCTTCAATTTATATTTGGTAATGAAAATAGGATCCTGGTTGCATGGGATAAAGGGGAGGCTTTCTGTTCCCATAAAGATGTAAAGCTTTGGAAACCCATGGGGAGCAGTTCTCCTTTACCCTATAGGGTTGCTGTGAGTTGGGATAAACTCAGTGGTAGTTAGTTTGGTTAGGGTTCTTGTAAATGAGAAATGTTTATTCTCGCCCTTATTTGCCAGTAGGTAGAATGGAGAGATTCTCTAGGCCCTGCTAGCATTCTCTTGGATGATATTAGGACCTTTCTCTAAAGTCTAATGACTAGACGGCTTTTAGTCTTCCAGCAATTTTGGAGGTGTTGCAGGCAGGGACATTTCCTTCTGCCTGGCTTAGTCTCTTTATGCATTGGAAACTATTGTTTCCTGGGCCAATTTTCCACAGCTAGCTTCTTTTCCTCCTGGCTTCCCCTCAATAATACTGCTTGGCTCTGTCTGGCCTTCTTCCTGGAGCTCCTGTCTGCTGTGTCAGGCAAGAACTCGACTTCACCGGGTGAGGGGAGAAAGTTAGATTCCTAATTCATTTCATCCACTCAAATAAAGTCCAGATGGGTTAGAGATTCACATGTTAAAAAAACACCCCCCCCAAAAAAAAAAACCCACACAAAATTTTACAAGCACTTGAAGAAAATGTGGAAAACATTTATATACACTTTGGGTGAGAATGCGCATCTTAAGTTCAATACAAGAACAATTTAAATTACTGATAGAGTTAACTATTAAAAATGGAACATGTGGGATTGACCCAAGATGGTGGACTAGGCAGATACACTACCTAGACTCTTTACAACAAAGACCCAAGAAACCATGTGAAACAGATAAAAACAATTCTGAACCACTGAGCTTGAAAGGAATGGATAAAGTAGTATATAAATTCTAATTGAAGAAGAAACTGAATGAAAATAGTGCACAGGAGGCATGTGGAGCAGTGAATTGCCAGCTGGCCTGGCCTGGCCTGGCACATTGCAGTCATTGTGAATTATATTGCTAGTAAAGGAGAGGCACCAGATACCTGGCTCCACTTGCCCAGCACTGAACCAGTGCCCATACTGGCGACTTGTATCCAAAGAGGTGTGATTTCTTCCTTTACCCCCAAATAACCTTCTAGTGTCCAGAAGTATAGCACCTCCTCCCTGTGGACAGTCAAGCATCCCCACCTGGTGTTCTACCCATTCAATCTTCTCCCCACGCAGTGCTCCATTCCCTTAGCAGCCTGAGGTGCAGTTCAGTGGATCAAGCACCCTGGGTCACCACTTCAGATATCTGCAGGCCATTCTCTCAAGCTCGGATGCTGTGAGATCACAACTTCTGTTGCCATTAACATGTGTTCCCACTAAGGGAGCACAGTGTTTCCACTACTTCCATTGATGCACTGCTTATGCCTACTATTTCTGTGTTCACAGTGTATAGTCTCATGAAGCAAAGCACTGCACCTAAGTTACTTCCATACTTGGTGGTGCCTACCTGAATCATCTCAGTGCCCAAGCAGGCTTCACACCTAAGATGCTTCTGGTTTTGGTGGAGCATTTGTTCTTGGTGCTGCTCTGTGGGCGTCACTTTATGCTCCTCCCACAGTCATATTTGGTAGCTTGTCCTGGTATTGTGCTGCTCTTTCCTTCTGTGTGATTTTTTTTCTTTCTCTTTTTTTACTTCTTATTTCTTCCCTCTACCCCATTGCATTTTATTTTCTTATCTTCTTCTTACCATTTTTTTTCTTTCTTGTCTTTGTCTTCTTTTTCTTCCCCTCCAATTTCTCTTTCTACCATTAGTTGGCAGTCTATGGCATATTGCATATTTTTCTCCTGCACCATAATTCTAATGCATCAATTCTTCTTTGCTTTCCCGTATTCAGTGTCCAACTTTCACACGCATATGAGGCATTTGAGAATAAGCTGACTTGGTTTAGGTGTACCTTATTCCTCAGAGTAGCATCCTTTTGCTTTTCAACACTAGAGAGGTCTTATGCAGCAGCATTCTTTGATCTCTTTTGACTGCTGCTTCCATGAACATTGACTGTGGATCCAAGCAAGATGAAATCCTTGACAACTTTTTGCCATTTATCAAGATGTACCTATTGGTCCAGTTGTGAGGATTCTGGTCTTCTTTACCTTGAATTGTAATCTATACCAAAGCCTGGAATCCCTGATCTTCATCAGCAAGTCCTTCACTTTCAGTAAACAGATTGTGTCATCTGCTCATGGCAGTTGTTCATAAAACTTGTTCCAATCCCGATGCTATATTCTTCTTCATATAGTACAACTTCTTTGATAATTTGCTCAGCCTACAGATTGAACAAGTATGGTGAGAGGCTACAACCCTGATGCCCATCCTTCTTGATGTAAACCATTTAGTATACCCCTGTCCTGTTTGCACAACTGCCTTTTGATTCATTTTCAGGCTCCCTTTGAACACAATGTTTTAGAATTCCCATTCTTCTCAAGGCTGTCAATCATTTTTTATGGTCTGCACAGTCAAATGCTTTTGTATGGTCAATAAAAACAAGTAAACATCTCTCTGGTATCCTTGTCTTTCAGCCAAGATTCATCTGA
>NW_022103904.1:6290681-6302872 GCF_000313985.2 Echinops telfairi
CCTACAATTAAGAGAACATTTCAGAGACTTTTCTGACACCCACTTTGAGGTCCCCCACCCCTCTACTTCATGACCTTTCGCTTTTTTCGTATTTTTCTTGATGTCTTGCTGCTTTCTTGATGTCTTCCCACAGCTCATCAGATCTTCTGTCCTTAGGATGTTCTTGAGATTTTCTCAAAGTTCAGGTGGGGTGAACTCATGGTAAGGAACCTTAACGAGACTAAGGTAAGTGTATTGCTAAGAGAATCTGTGTGCAACCATCCAGAATTGAACATGGATATTTCAAGACATTTGTTTGGAATCAACCCTGCAGGAAAGAACTAGAACCTGAGTATTTCCCACATATAATGAAACCCTATCATTTGAAAAGTGAAACACCTAGAAAAGCAATCAAATGACAATTTACATTAGTAAAACAAACAATACGTACATAAGTATAGAACGTGCATTGTTTACCTTTACTGGACTCTACCTTAGTAGACCAGAAGATGCTTTCTGGATGCCTTTGATTACACAAACAGTTTTAATTTCTTATGGTGTTGGATGGTCTCTAGGATCTAAAGGTCTTGATGATACAACCACTGGGGTACACATTCTGGCCACACCGAGGGCATCGTCACTTTGTCATCAGCCTTGGGAGGCTCTGAATAGAGAGGCTATGCCATACTCAGCCTTTTGACTTGTGGAACCTGTGAGGTAATAACAGATGCTTTTAATATGCTTAATTTGTTGTAATGTTGCACAACATAGAAATCTAGTACTTTTTAAAACATGGTATAATTCACATGATCTTTAAGCTTCATGTGATAGTCACTTCTTCAGAACTGATATATATCTCTTTGATAATATAGCCCTGCATAAGTATTTTGATGTTTAAGTAGGGCAATCGGTTTTACTTGAAATTTTAAAAAATTTTATGTTAGATGAAAGAGTCAATTTTGCTTCCCCCCCATAAACTATTAAGTAGTTATATTAATTATCCAATAGGCATTAGGTCAAAGTTATTGAATTTCTTGTGGCAAGGGGCAGAGTTTTTCAGTAGAAAGAAGCTTTTTATAAAGAGTTACAGTAAATCTGCTCTAGGGATTGGTTTCTCCTGAGAGCTTAGCTTCTCTGTGGATAAATACTGGAAAATTCTCTTACCGGCTTTCCTCCAGCTACTCAATATTTTTTGTCTCCTTGTTATTTGGGCTTTCATTTATCACCGCCTTGCCTCATTTCTTTCCTTTTTTTCTCTTGTTGCATGTAACTGTACTTGTCACCACTTTTTGACACAGCAGGTGATCTAGGTACTTCGTTTCTACTCACCAGCTTAGCCTAGTGACTTTGAACTACCTTGACAGTAGCTTAGGTAGGCATATAATTTTGCTACTCTAAAATATATCGTTCTCTTTGGAAAACAATCCCTGTGGATACTGAGTCCATTGAATTGGTTCAGTGTGGCGCACTGATTTCTAAAAGTCTAGTACATGTGCCATTGGGAACTATAGGAGGATGGTAGACATAGAAACAAGACTCTGGAAGATGAAAGTCGATGCGTTTTTTTAAGACTTCATGTAGTTACATACACTTCAACATTTCAGTAATTGAAAAATTGGTTTACTGAACAATATGCTTAATAGCTAAAACTTTGGACCACAATATTAATATTAGGTTATATATACCTTATGACAGCATCACCTCCATCCATTAGATTCACAAATATGAAAGCAAAACAGAATTATTAGCTCTGCTATTAGTTCCTAAAGTTACACAATATCACTTAGAAGTAGAAAGAAATCATATCTCTCCCTTAGTTATAGTAATGCCATACAGAGTTTTAAAAAATGTTAACAAAAATAAAGAAAAAAATGGAAAAATATATTATCGGGGAATTCAGGGAAAGTACTGAACACGTGTACAAATTGACTCTTAGTTGACTTCTTCCATTTGTGACATATCATCATCACCTTCAAGGGGTGACATTTCTTCAGTGATGACAACTTGGTATTGTCAGCTATGGAGTCATTATCATCAATCCCCAGGCCAATCTTGATCACCCTGTAGATCTGGTTGGGACATATCTGGTGAATCTTCAAGACTGAAGCCAGATGTCAGCAACGCAGTTTCATAGAATCATCAGATCTTTCAAGGACTTGTCCTTCTTGTTGATTGTGGCCTTCTGCAGCAAAATCTCGATGAAGTATCGGGGTTCATCTCCAGGTGTTTCCTAGCTGTCATGTAGCTCATTATTGAGGTGGCTGTCAGCGATGGGCCTTCATAATTCTCTCCATGTTTACTGTCCAACCATTCATGCATGTAACAATGCAGCAGTGGGATGTGACGAATTGGTTTGACACCCCCACCTTTCCCACTTTTTCCTCCAAAACGACCTTCATTATTTTTGCAGAGGTTTTCGCACTTGGTCTTCTTTTCCTCCTCTTCATCTTCTGGTGGCTCCAAGCCCTCTTTGGTGCAGGACATTAAGGTCTTTTCATTGAATTCCTTTAGCTGATGGACAGAGGGTTCATTGATGGGCTTGATCAGGTAGATAGATCAGTTCTAAGCCGTACTCCCAGAGGCAATCAACAAAGGCCAAGTTAGACACTTGGTCCTTAGTTTTCCCCACACTATAGTAGTTGTTTCTGGTTCTCCAGCTTGGTGCAGTAGTCCTTGGGAGAAACCATATTGCCACCCAAGGCAGACTTCTGCAGGTGTAACAGCTCTGAAAGTTTCTTTTGATTTCAGGAGTCTTCATGGATTCCAGGTTTCATGTTTTTTGGAGAACTGCTCATAACATTTTTGTTGTTCTCTTTATCTTTGGCCAGCTTGGTGAAGAGTTCTAAGCACTTCTTGACCAAATGCTTCCTGATAACTTTCAAAAGTTTGCTTTGCTGCAACATCTCCAGGGAAGTATTTAGAGGAAGAGCCTTGGAGACCATTTCAAAATGAATGAAATTCAGATAGATACTCATCAGACCAGCTCCTCACAGTTGTCCATGATGAAAACTTGGCAATTACAGCATAAATCTTAGGACAAAGAGGAGTGCTCAGAATTCTAACTGTCCTTTATGGCCTGGTGGACCTCCTAGTCATTGGTCAAACTCTTATAGAATTCTGTATTCTTCATTGGTAATATCATCAGAATTTCTGGTCCAGCTAGCTTGGTTTTGTTGAGGACCTCTTTGATTGTCTCCTCATCCTCCTCCTTGTCACTATTTTCTTTGTCAGAACCAAATTCTTCCATTTCAGATTTGTCACCAGACTCCTTTTATTCTTTTTCTTTTTTTTCTGTGTTCTCTTTCTTTTGTGACTCACTTCTTTATACAGTGGTTTCTCCACAAAAGAGTAATTGGATAGCCGATAAACTGAGAATGCTTTTGCATTATATCCTTCATTCTTCTCTCTTCCAAGTACTTGGTTTTATCCTTTTTCAGATGCAGGATAACCTTTGTCTCACAACCTATGGGCTCACTTGTGTGGGTCCTAACTGTGAATGGCCCTCCCCTGAAGACTCCCATGCATACTGGGCTTGTTGTTGTGCTTGATGATCACCATCACTTTCTTAACCACCAAGTAGACCAAGTAGAAGCCCACTACCAACTGGCCAATCATGGAGATGTTGATGCCATAAAGGCTTTGGTATTCGATTTGTTGATCAAATAGATTTTAGTCATCCCCATGCCAGTGTCCACAATGGTCAGGGTTTGGTCCTGCTTGCCAATTTTATACCAACTCTAGTAAGACAAGTTCTGTGGCAGAAGACAAGGTCACATAGACTAAAGAGGCAGATTATAATAGGTAGGGTGTAGGTCAAAGAGGCAGTGATATGATGTTTTTTATAAGCCACTGAAAACCGGGAGATTCTATAAACAAAGAACATCATCTCAATAAATCTCTTATTATAGAATAGAGAAACTGGATATTTTTATTTTTTATTGTAATTGGATGAAAGTTTATAGAGTAAATTTGTTTTCCATTCGACAGTTACATAGACTTTATTTTGTGACATGAATACAATCCCCCATATATCACACTATTTCATTTTATTCCTGTTTGCCATTTCCCTTTGATCTAGATTATCCTTTTTTGCCTTCTTAGCTTTATCCCTGGGCAAATGACATCCTTTTGATTTTTATATGGTTGATATGACTGTCTATCTCCCTGGTGTTAGTGTTCACTTTATAGGTCAGTCTATTGTTAGTATAAAAGTTGAGTTATGGGAGTATATTAATCTGGGTAGACTAGAGAAACAAATTCACAAACATGCACATGTATATGAGAGAGTTTCATATAAAGGGTAATTGTACATTAAGAAAACATCCCAACCCAGCCCAGTCCAAGGCCATAAGTCTGATATTAGCCCATATGTCCAATACCAATCTATGAAGTCCTTTCAGGTACATGAAACACATCAATGAAGCCAAATGCAGGAGGATCAGTGGGTAGAAAGTCTTTGGATCCAGTGGTGTTGTAAGCATCTCAGCACTGGCAGGGGTCTCTCTGTGGCTTCTCTGGCTTCAGAGGTCTGGTTGCATCCATGTGACTTGTCCGGCTCGGGGCACTAGGGTAGTTCCATGTGTCTTGTCAGCTGCAATGTCTCCCAGGGAGTGGCAGAGAGAGAAGTGTCTCCTCCCTCCAAGGAAGAAGTACTGGATTTCCCAAAATTCTCAGGAGAAGGCCATGCCCACAAAGAGGCCTCATTGGCTATGTTCTGATTGACAAGCAAGGCTCAACCCCTATGCTCTTAATCCTCAAATTGACAAACGATTATATATCTACCACAGGGAGTGAATTTAGTTCCAGGCTTGAAGGATGACTAACAACCATAGTGTCAGGGACTCCACTGTTCTCAGTCAGATCAATAAGCCTGGTCTTTTTTTAACATTTTGAATTTTGTCCCACATTTTCTCCTACACTATCCAAGGCTTCCAGTTGCGATCCTCTTCTGAGTGGTCAGCATTGGTGGCCAGGCCACATCTGATTCTGGTCGCAGGGCTGTCCAGGCTGAGGAACCTTTGGCCTATTAGCTCTCATTGTTTTCTTGCATTCTTACACTTCATTGCTGCAGATGGGGAGAGATCAATATTTCTACCTTACAGGGCCACTCACCAAGTTTGTTTTTTTTAAATCTCTCTCCCATGTCTTACTGCACATAGTTATACAGTTATACCACCAGAGCCCTCAAATAGAGCCCTGCGAAGGCCTTGGTACATTTAGGGCCCCAGCGTTTTTGTTTTTTGTTTTAAATAACATTTTATGGTGCATTTGTTGAAGATTTACAGAGCAGAT
This sequence comes from Echinops telfairi, assembly GCF_000313985.2. NCBI lineage: Eukaryota > Metazoa > Chordata > Mammalia > Afrosoricida > Tenrecidae > Echinops > Echinops telfairi. The sequence continues at coordinate 6,295,953 of NW_022103904.1, forward strand.
CAGCTTTTCACTTAACAATTCATACATATATTTTCTTTTTAGTTTATTAATTGTAATCCCCACAAAGTAATATCACTTATCCCACTTCCTCCCTGTATTTTCTAGTTCCACTCCTTCATTTTCCCAAACACTCCCGAACTTTGTCCTGGGGTAAATGCTGCCTGCCTGACCTCAAATGGTTGATTATTCTAAGGTGTTTGTGCATCACTACTGTTATTGTTTCCTTTACAGACCTGCCTATTGTTGACTGACAATTGAGTCAGGTGATGAGTTCATTTTCAGACCTCAGGGTTGACTTGGTCTTAGTCTCAGGAGATTACACCTGTCTTCTATTACCACTAAGCTTGGCCATTTCTATGATTTAGAATTTCTGTTCTATAGTGTCACAATGAGTTGGAATTGATTTTATGGTAGTGAGTTTTTTGGAGCTATTCAGGACTTTTAGATTTCCAAACTTATTTGTCCTATTGCTCTTGTTTCAGGAAAAACAGAAAACAGCAACTTTATTACTGTGGCTCATGATCCAGGGTAATTTATAGCTATCTGTTGTTACAGCCCCCTGGACCATTTCAGCATTCCTCAGGGGGCAGTATCATCCACCTAGGGAAACTCTTCTAAGGTAATTCCTTTCAGAGCAGTTGAGAGTGGTATCCAGTCACCATCGAGTTTTTCTGGTCTTAGGGTCATAGAGACTGACAGTTCTGTGGTCCATTAGTCTGGTGTACTAATTATTTCCATGCATCTTTGATTTTCTTCGCTCTTTTACCCTTTGAACAAGGAGTGACCATTAATTATGCCTTAGGTGGCCACTCACAAACTTTTGAGACCTCGGTCCCTTCTCTCCAAAGTAGGATATAGAACATTGTCATTGTGAATTGTGTTATGTAAATTGAACTTGATATTCCTTAAGACCGAGGTCCCAAATCCCTAGGCCCAGCAACTCATTCCCTCAAGAGTTTTAGGTTTTTGTAAAAAGTTTTCATAATGTTGTCCCCTGAATACCACATTCCTGGGTATACTTACAGTAAAGATAAATACACATACACAAGAATCCTGTAAAACCAATGTTTTCCTGGGAATGCTTGCACACCCATGTAGCCTGTGGGTCTATCCATGTTACCTATATGTAGATTATGGTTATTTCAGGATTGTGGATATTACAGTATATAAACTGTTGCTTTCAACCCCTTTATTCCTCCCAGTATCTTCCTCTGCCTTCATCATTTTTAGCTGACCCATCTCTTATTGTATATGGCTTTTCCCTTCACCCAAGTTAATAGGTATTTAACCGCTAGCCACTAATTTACTGTTTACCTACCTCCTATAGCACTGGTGACTATCAAGGAATAATTCTTTTAGTGTGAAAACCTCTTCTAGACTTTTTACAATAACGGTCTCATGCAATATTTGTTCCATTGTGATTGGCTTATTTCATTCCGCAAAATACCCTCTGCAAAATGCCTCGTAACAGGTTTACCCATGTTATGAGGTCTTTCGTAGACTCGTTCTTCGTCTTTAACCTTGTGTAGTATTCCGTCATATGTATGTGCCATAGTTGTTTATCCTTTCTTACATGAGTGAGCATTTAGGTTGTTTTTAACTTTTTGCTGTGTGTTGTGAATAGTGCTGTGATGAATATAGGTATATATATATCAATCCATATCATGGTTCTTATTTCTCCCAGTTATATACTAAATAGAGGGATTTTTGGCTCATCTGGTACTTATATTTCAAAATTTTAAGGAAGCACCATTTGTTTTTCACAGTGGCTACGCCATTTTACACTCCCACCAGCAGTGTATGCGTGCTCCACTCTTTCCACATCCTAACACACTTGTTATTTTCTAATTGTTGAACTTTGCTATTGTTACTGGGATGAGGTGATATCTCATTGTTTTTTTTGTGTGTGTGTGTGATTGCTGTTTGTTAATGATCACGAACACTTCTTCATATGTCTGCTGAACATTTTACCTGTCTGTTCATGTCATATTCCCATTTTCAAGTTAAGTTATTGGTCTTTTTCAGTTTATGTGTTGAAATTTTTAGAATTTTTAGGCATTTTCCATAATCCAGATATATCATTGCCAAATTTTCCTCCAATCTATGAGTTGTCTTTTGATTCTTTTGATGAAATCTTTTGATGCATGGAGGCACTTGATTTGGGGGAGATCCCAGTCATCCAGTTGTTCTTGTGCGGTTTGTGTGTTCTCAGTTATGTTTGATAGTGTATTTGTGCTGTGTATTCGGGTCCTTACATTTGTTCCTATTTTTTCATTGATCATATTTATAGTTATACATTTTATATACAGCTCTTTGATCCATCTTAAGTTTGTTTTTGGATATGTGTTGTTTCATTTATTCTGCTAATGGTTATCCAGCTTTGCTAATACCATTTATTAGTCTATTTCTTCTCTATTTTAATGTGTTTCAACCCTTTGTAGAAGCGTCACTGTTCATAGTGAACAATGAACTATAAACATAGTGAACAACAAAGTCTGTTTACTTCTGAGTTCTTGATTCTGTTGCATTGGTTGATGTGCCTATCATTGTACCCATACCAGGCTGTTTTGACTACCATGGCTTTGTGGTAAGTTTTGAAATTGGGAAGTGTGAAGGCTCCTACTTTGTTCTTCAGTTGTGCTTTGCTTATCCATAGTCTTTTATTGTTCCATGCGAAGCTTTTCCATTTCCTTAAAGAATGATGTCGGAATTTGGATCAGGATTGCATTGTATTTGTAAGTCACTGCGTGGTAGTGTCATTTTTACAATGTTAAGTCCTCCTATCCATGACTTGGTATATTCTTATATTTACATCAGACCCTTTTGGTTTCATGTAATAGCATTTTATCTTTTTCTTTGTATTGCTTTTTTAATTCTCTGGTTAGATTTAATCATAACTATTTAATATTTTGGGTGGCTATCATGAATGGTCTTGTTTTCTTAGTTTCCTTGTAGAGCACTCTTCATTAGTTTAAAAGAACCTGACTAACTATTGTATGGTGATCTTGTGCTCACAAGCTTTTAAGACCCTAAATGCTGCTCACCTAAATAAGATGTAGAACACTGTCTCTGTGGAATATAATATGTCAATTTTCCTTAGTGTTCCCTGAAGTTATAGTGTTGAGTCCCAGACCCAGCAATTTCCTCTGGCATTTTTTCTCTATGCCCTCTGAGTATTGAGCAGCTAAGTTAGTGAAAAGAAATAAAAACACTGTGTTAAGCTCAGATATCATAAACAATACATTTTAAGCAGACTTTTAATATACGTCAGGATTCTGAAATAATGCTTTAATCCTTCCTTCATCCCCTGCTTATAACAGAGTGTTGTAAATATATTTGGAAGTTATTATGGCATGAAATATAGATTTCAAGAACATTACTGTAAAGTATATTAAGTAAGTTTCTTGGTGTGATGAGATGTATCAGAAACACTGAGGATTCTGTTTATTTATGATGTGGGAGATCCTGTTGCATAGAACAAAAGGCAGCATCCACTTATAGGCATTATAAATGAATATGGTAGATGGGTAGATCGTCATGGATTTTATTGATTAAATTTCTGGACTGATGTCAAAGGTACAGAAAACCATTGCAAAGCATGATTTGATAGCAGGGATTCAATTTTTTTTCTGTTACTTAATTAAACACATCCAATTTTGCATATTACTAACCAATTCTAGACCTATACAGTATCCCCAATCTACTCATGAATCACTTGATTCATTACTGAAATGGGAAAAATACTTCTGGATTGAATTAGAAGGAAAAAGAGGAGAGCTATATTCATTAGTCAGTTAAAAAATGACTTTCCTGAATTCTTTTCTTGCCATGGTTTGTCCTTTGGCAGCTCTCTCTTCACCTTTTGGCTGGGTTCTGGTGTCTCAGGGAGCAAATAGGAGTTCGTTCAAGATTTGGCATATCTTTATGACCCCACAGTCCAGAACCAGTTTTGAGAAGGTCAATCGCAAAAAGGCATCCTCTTAGGGAAGAGGAGTTCAGAGACTGGAGAGCTGAGGGAAATCCTATTTCTGACATTGACTTTGGTGATCTCTGTAAGGGCCCTATCTCTGCTTTATTGTTTTATCTGACTCTGCTTCATTTTTACCCCCTGTAATACCTCAAGATTGAAAAACCCATGGCTGTCAAGTTGATTCTGACTCATAGCAATTCTATAGAACAGAACAGACCTGCCTCTTACAGTTCATATAAAAGCTAAATTATTCAGTATGTCTTATATGTCAGGTGCTAACTAAGCATTTTTCATGCATTGTCTTATATACTTGAAGCATTATATCTGTGAGGCAGCTATGACCTGCCTTTTACAGAGGAATATCAGGCCTGATGTGGCTATAGAGTTGGCAAGTTGAAGAGCTAGGAGCTCCTAAGCACTGCATTCTACTACCTCCTCATGTGGCTGGTTACCCAGGTAATTTTGGAAGTGAACAAAGAAAATCTGAATTACCATTCAGACTGTGGTAAGTGTTGTGCCAACCACTTGCCTGTCAGTTTGAATAAGGTGTTCCTGACTCAAGCCATGTTATTTTCAGTTGCTTCATGTCTACATGTCAAAGTTGGGTATTGAATAAGGAAGACCAAAGAAAACTTGATGCATTTGAACTATGGTGTTGGCAAAGAATATTGAAAGTACTATGGACTGCCAAAAGTATACACAGATATGTCATGGAAGAAGTACACACAGAATGTGTACTTTGAGGCAAGGATGGTAAGACTCTGTCTCACCTACTTTGGCCATGTTAGCAGGGACACCAGTCCTGGAGAAGGGCATAACGCTTGGGAAAGTGGAGCAGCAGTGAAAAGCGGAGGGCAGGAAAAGCCCTGGGTGAGATGGATTGATACTGTGACTATGCCAATGGGCTCAAACATAATAACAACTGTGACGATGGCACAGGACCAGGCAATGTTTTGTTCTGTTGTACATAGGGTGGCTATGAGTCGTAACTGATTCAAGGACACCTAACAACAACAACAACAACAACAACAACAACAACAACAGTGTTGTGCCACAGATATACTGAAGGCAGCTGTGTGAGGACATGGTAGATGTAAATCAATGAAATAGATGGGGAAGGCGTTTGGGTGATCACTGCTGGTCTGTCTTGGTGCTTCTGGCAGCAGTAAACATTCCTTTAGAATGATGATGGAAAATGGAGTTAGAGAAGCAGGCAGGACCCAGAGGAAGTTGCTTTTTGCATGGGGTATGTCTGAACATTTCATTGCTGGTTGTATTGTTATCCTTTGCAGCTTCTGTTCCATTCCCTTCCTCAGGATCTCGTTTTCGCTTGTCTGGATGACTGTGCAAGTCCCTGCTGTCTCATCTCTTTCTCCAAATTTATATGCTTTCTTGAGCCTGGAAGTGAGCTTTGGGTAGTATTTGGGTAGTATTTGTTTATTGATTGAAGATCAGCTTCCTTAACAGGGTGGCTACTATGGTTCCAATACATTTTTATCTTTTTGTTATAGTCATCTAATTTTGTTCTGTTGTGACTTGAGCAAAAGCTGGAGGGCTGGTGGCCTAGTGGTTGCATGTTGGGTTGCTAGCTGCAAGGTCAGCAAGCCACCAGTCGGCCCTCGGGAGAAAGACCCGGCTTTAGATTCTCATAAAGAGTGAGTCTCTGAAACCCTCAGAGGCAGTTCTGTCCTGGCCTACAGGATGACTACAATTTGGCATTGACTCACTGGAAATGAGTTTGGTTTTTTGATGTGGATAAAAGTGGGTGAAAGCTAATAGAGAAAATTGGTTTTCTATTAAATAATTCTCACACACGTTGATTTGTGCCATTAATTACAATCCTCACAATGTGACAACATTCTTCCCACTTCTTCCTATTTACATTTGTCCTTCCTCCCTACCCCATCTGCCTTCTTAATTTTTACCCTGGGAAAATTCGACTCTTTATTTTACATAGTTGATTGCTCAAAAGAGTGCATACATTCCTGGTGTTCTGGTGTTATTATTTATTTTCCAGTCCTGTCTGCCATTGGGTTGAAAGTTGAACCACTGTGGTGAGTTCAGTTCCAGGCTTGAAGGGTGTCTAAATGCCATAGTGTCAGGCGTTCCAGGACTCTTGAAAAGATCAGTAAGTAAGCCTGTTTATATATATATATAATTTTGATCCACATTTTCCCCAGGACTTCCTATTGAGATCTCTTTCTGAGCTGTCAGCAGTGATAGGCAGATAATTTCTATTTCTTCTGATCTCAGGGTCCTGCAGGCTGGGATTTGCATGATCTATTAGTTCTCGGAACTGATTGCTTCCTGGTGTTTTCAGTTTTCTTACTCTTTGCTCTGGACAGGGGTAAGCCAATACTTTCACTATAGATGGCCACTGACAAGCTTTAAGACCCAGATTGCTACTCATCAGAGAAGGATCTAGCTTGGTCTTTGTGGATTATGTTATGCCAATTTACTTAGTGTTCCCTAAGACTGTGGTTGTGAGCTTCAAGGCTCAGCAACTCATATCCTCAAGGTGTTTGAATATGGCTATTTACTTTTCATAATTTTGCTGTCTGTATACATTTCTATATTCAGCAAATATAAATACATATGTAGAAATATCATCTGTGAAATTTATATATATTCATGGATGTAGTTCCATTGACCTTCTGATCCCTGTTCAACTTGAATATCTATCTACATATCCACTTGTATATTATTATTATTACTACTTTTATTTCAAGGTTCAGTATGTAATAGTCTACCTTTGTTACCTTTAACTCTTGTGCTCCTCCCAATGTCTTCCTCTGCTTTGATCATTTTGTGCTGATCTTCTCCTCAGTGTATATTGCCTTTCTTTTTTCTTCTTCTTCTTTTTTTTTTTTAGTCTTTTCATGATATTGTTTATTTGTCCATTTGTGATGGTTTTGATTTTCTTTAGATTGAATAGTAATTCATTCTGAAA
>NW_022103904.1:6303235-6323734 GCF_000313985.2 Echinops telfairi
TCCAACATCTGCTAACCTTGGAATCAATCTAAAGGGTGGTTCTTTCTGTGTTTAAACCCTTTTTTGACCACTGCAGTGGTTGGTCTCATATAATATTAATGTTTTTGTGATTGAATAATTTCATTCAATTCTCTGAGTTGTTCATGTCATGAAGTGTTTCATAGATTTCTTTGTTATCCATTATGTGCACATAGTATTCCATGTTTACATAACACAGTTTGTTTATTCAATTAACCATAGGTAAGTGCTAAGGTAGTCTTAATCTTTTTGCTACTTGAAATAATCCTGTGATGAACATGGGTGTGCACATATATGTTTGTGTCATGGCTCTTATTTTTCTAACATATACATCTAGTAGTGGGATTGTTGGATCATATGGTAGTTTGTTATCCAACTTTTAAAGGAAGCATTTTTGCCATTCCACTGGATATATATGTGAACCATCTCAGAGGCAGGTAGAGAAAAAAAATCCATGAATATCAAGATAGAAGAGCCCTTGTGTGAGTCTTTGTCAGAAGTGGTAGAGGCAAGAGGAGCACCAGAGGCTGCAGCACAGAGGCCATGAGACAAAGCATAGAGGTAGCACCAACACTGGGGGGCAGAGTAGTGGGTTGGCATTCTGGCCCATGCTTGGAGAGGCCCAGGAACCAATTTACTGAGAGGTTGAGGACCAGAGAGTCATGCCTGCCACCATAGCTGAGCAGAAGTACTGGGGGGAAAAATACCAGTTTCCTTATGAATTTGTAACCTGTTAACTTCCTTATTAAGCCCTCACAGTTGTGAGTGCTGTCTGGCAGTTCTTTGTGGCCATTGCAACAAATTTTGAACCCAGGTGAGAAGTAGAGTGCCATAGGATGGATGGTTGGTGTCAGAATAGGGTAAAAGAGGAGGCAGGTTTAACCTGTGCCTTATGGCAATTTAGCCTTGGTTTGGAGTTGGATTCTTGTTTTTCCTCTGAAACTGGAGGAGACCAGATGTGCCCTCAATTCCATTTCCTTAGGTATAAAATTTTTGGTTGGCAGTTTTGTTCTTTTGATGTTTTATATATATATATATATATATAAATTTCCTTATCTTTATTACCTAATGGTTTCTGTTGAGAAAATAGAGCTTAGTCTTACTGTTTTTTCTTTGTAGGTAACTTGTCTTTCTTATGTGCTTTGGGATTGTTTATCTTTTGATTTGGAAGGTTTGGTTATGTCTTGGTGATTTTCTTTTGAAAGCTATTCTATGTGATGTTCCTTGAGTTTCTCATCTTTCATGATACTAGGCACATTCTTTTCCAAATAAGTCTGTAATGTTCTCTCTCTTTGTGTGTTTTGTCTCTTCTGTTCCTGGATTTTCAGTCCCATCTAAGGTACTCTTCTTGATATTGTGCCACATTATTATTAAACTTTCTTCTCCTTTTAGTTTTCATGTTTACCCCTGACTTTTTATTTAACCAATTTGTATTATGAGATTAGTCTTCAATCATGATCATTCTGCTTCCATTAATTCAATACTTTTCTTTACCCTTTCAATGCATTTCTGAATTTTCTAAATTTCTATTTACATTTTTTATGGTTCTTAGTTTTTTCTGTTATTTTGTCAACTCTTTCTAATGTTATTTTCCTGAAGTCTAGAGTTTTAGTTATGTTTTCCTTATGTCTGCATTTTTCTTGATTTGCATTTCAATTCATTGAATGCACCTACATATAATTACTTTAAATTCCTTTTCAGGATTTTCCAATAGCACATTTTCCTCTGAAAGAGTTTCTTGTTCTGTGTTTCAATTACTTGTTTGAGCCATCTTGTTCTGCATTTTGTTTTTTTGTGTGTGTGTGATTTGAAGTTGTCTGTCATGTATGCGAAAGTTTGGTGGTGTTGTGTTAATTTGTTGATGGCGTGTTGGTTTGCTTTTCCCTAGTCTTAGGTTTTGCTTTATTGAAACATAGTCTGATAGCAGGGCATGCTATTCTGGTCACTAATTTGAAAGCTGTAGGTTTTGCATGAGTTTGATAGTCGTTGGGTATGTGGGTATTCGCCTTAATTGCTGATCATGAAGAGCAGCTGAAGATAGGTTGGCACTTTTGAGCTGCTGTGTTTTTAATTCAGTGGTATTGTAATGGGTTATGGCACTTGCTCATGGGTGTGGGATCATATATGGTGGGTATGTTTGGGCAATATAGCTGGGTTCCCACTGTTGGGGAAAGATAAAATTAAAAAGTGGTCACCTTTGAAAATGATGATGGTAACATATGTACAAATGTGCTTGACATAATGGATGGATGGGTGGATTGTGATAAGAGCTGTACAAGCCACCAATAAAATGATCTTTTAAAAGTGGTCATGAATTGGAGAGAGAGAAAAAAAATAACAAGAGCTGGTAAAGAGGCAAGACCTACTTAAAAATAAGGAGTAAAAAATGAAGAAGTAAAAGAACAATTAATTAAATACAAAACAAAAGCAGTACAGTTCTGGTGTAAATGCTAGCCTCCAAACAAGGCTTTGGTGGGAATGAGGCTCAATTGATGAGAGTGCACACAACCTGATGTTCCAGGGTTAAGGTAGAGTGTTACTGAATGCAGAGGTGGTCTGTAGTCTGCCACTTGCTCAACTGGATAAAAAAATAAAGTGAGGGTTGGTTAGGAGAAAAAAGCGAAAGAACCACTAGAATGGGAAAGAGGGAAGAAACAAGAAGAAAGGCAAGAAGGAAAAAGGAAGAGACTGAGAGAGAGAGAGAATGCCAATACAATACTGGCACAAGACTTAGCCATCATATGCAGCTGAAGCAGGAATGCAGAGGTCCCTCGGCAGGAGCACACTCTGCTGGAAATGGATACTGGGGCTGCTGTCTGTGGAGGCTAGGCAGTGGTGGGCATTTTTCTTCAGATTAAATGAAAAAAAAAAGAGGAGGTGGTGGGGATAAATTAAAGGGGAGGGGCGGGGAAGAATGAAAAGAAAAAAAGAAACCACCCAGTAGTGGTGAAGTGTTAGTCTCTAAACATGTCTATGTGGACTGTCCACCTCCAACTGTGAAGAGGATCAGACATGTGCTGCTCATCATAGGGAAATTGGAGGAGAAGGGAACTTTCTCTGTAAGATCCACATAAATAAACTAATATGGAAAAAGAAAGAGGAAGTTTTAAAAGAAAAAAAAGAGGTGAGTAGGGGAAAAAGACAACTAAGAAGAAACATGAAGAAAAAAAGAAAAGGAGAAGAAACTGATGTAACTCTGACAGTAGTTGAGGGATGGTGGAGGGGCTTACCTCTTGTGGTAGTGCTATAAGTGAATGGGCGGAGTCTAGCCTGTCAATCAGGTGATAGCCAATGAGGCCTCTGTGTGGGCATGGCTTTCTCCTGAGGATTCTGGCAACTCCTGTATTCCTCCTTGGAGGTGAAGACACTCTCTAGGCTCACTCCCTGGAAGACATTACAGCTCACAAGACATGGAACTACACGGCCCTGAGCTGGAGAAGCCACTTGGAGACCCCTGCCAGTGCTGAGATATTTACGAAGCCAGCGGATCCACAAAACTTCCCACCCATTGGCCTGTGATCTTCCTGCATCCGGCGTCATTGCATGTGTCTTGTGAGTCTGAAGAGGATTTTATGGATTAGTATCCGACATATGGGTTATTATCGGACTTGTGGACTTGATCTGGACAGGGCTGGGATGTTTTCTTAATGTACAATTACTATTTACATAAAGCTGTTTCTTATACACTTATGAATGTATCTATGAATTTGTTTCTCTAGTCTACCTGGACTAACACACCTCTAGTCACTACGAGACTATTCAAGAAACTGGGGGAGATAACAATTCCCTGGCTGCTGATCTCTGATGTGAGTGCAAGTGCCTTCTTCGGCTAGAGATGGTTCCTGTTTTGATTAGAACAGTTCTTATGCTAATTCAAAACAGCCACACTGTGTTGGTTGACAGTTTACCACTCAGTATACCTCTTTGTTTGTTATTTTTGTTCAGCCCCTCATCTTTGATCCTCCCTCCAACACATTTCTTCATCGGTATTTCAAATATTCCTCTTCACCCATCCTATATTCTAATAAAACTGTAGTTCTCTTTACCTTGAAAAAAAAAAAATCCATCCTGTCCACCCAGGTAAAGCTGGAATAGCTGTTTCTTAACCATGTTTCTAAAAAAAGTTTTTTCTTAACCAATTTTTGAGATCTCTGGAAACCTTGCTGATGCTTTCCCTGGTAGCTGGAAAATTTGTGGTATCAATGAACTCTGAGATGCATACAATTATCACTTTTATTTTAAAAATGAGGTGCCTGAGGCAGGAGCGCTTGGACAGCTTGCCTGGTTTATACAAATGTTTAAGACTATGTGGCTTCTTCCTCTGACTCAGATGCCCAGTTCTGTCAACAATTATTAGAGGTATAAGTGGAGTATCTTTTCATATTTAGTTCATTATTATTTGTTGTGATACCTGGATTCCCTAATATGTTATCCTAGTGATTGTAGAAAAACACTACTACCACTGATGCATGTTTTTATGTCAGGTAAGAAAGTGTGTTCAGACCAAAGGGTCTGAAATTATAGAGTACTTTATATAAAAAGATATGAATAAACTTATATGGCAATAATTTCCAAAATATTTTTATAAATGTAGTTGGCAAAAGTTTTAGTTTAACTCCTTTACAGTACCTGCTCTTCAAAATAATTTTAAAAATCTTCTTCCATCTGGTGAGCCATTGCTTTTGTTTTCTTTCCACTTAAAAAAAAATGTTACTTACTAAGAATACACACGCCAGATCTTACTTAATTGCCTTTTTATGGTCCAGTCATTAACCTACTGAAAAAAAGCAGCTTATGTGGAAACATTGACATAACCCTCATTACACTGGCTCCAATGTGTTGCTATCATAAAGTATCCATCTTCTATATGTGTATATTTTCATAAGATGCTATTGAAAAGGTAATGGAAAATTAAAGTTGCAATGGAGAATTTTATTCTGTGTATATATTTTTAAACACTCCAACACAATGTATGTTTACAACATCAAGGAGTTTATTGGAATTAGAGGTTTATCATAAACTTTATGATATTTTAAACATGTTTTACAACTGGCTATAGTTTATTTCTGCTGCCATTTTCAAGTTTTTCTTATTTCTTTGACAATGCATTTTTTATGTTTCTTTTTGAGGTGGCAACAGACTGCTTATACTTTGAATTTTCAAAAAGATCAAAACAAGTCTCAGTGTCTCAAAATGATCATCTCTCACAATCGCTCATATTTCCACATTTAATATTTAAATAGTACTCTGCTTTCTTGCAGCACTGTATACATTATAGAAGCAATGAAGTTAGATGATAATGTAGAGATTTTTTTTCATCATTTTCCTTGGCTTGACTGACTTTGACAGGGGTAGGTGGTAAGGAGAGACTTACCTGTATAAGTTTTTTTAATCAAAAAAAGAAGCGAGGTGTGGTAAAGTAATTGAGATGATAACAGGGATTGTATAATTCTGGGAGGTACATTCTTGATATATATAAGTATTGTAAACAAAATAGAAGTGGAAAAGCTATCATGATATATTTGATAACTGTATAATCATGTAGGGTCACCATGGGTCAGAACTGACTCAATGGCAGTGAGTTTGGTTTTTGGTTTATTTATAATTACCTTGTTAATCAAATCCTCACAATGATACCTTTGTGGAATGTTAGAAGGGATGAACACTTTTCCCCTAAAACAGAGCCTTTATCAGATTTTAGGTGATTTTCAAAAAGGATTTCGAGAGCATTGATCTACTTAATTTTGTAATCCTGGAGGCCATATTAACTGTGCTATACCTTAGTTTCCATACCTGTTAAATAATAATTTTACCTACCTGCTGAAGTTCTTGGAAGGCTCAAAAGGGTTAGTGTCTTTAAAATACTCAATACATTTTATTACTATTATTTAATGGGTAGTAGATTTATTTTAAGGTGCTCTGAAGTAAAATGGCATACTAGGATTTGACAGCCTGGTTCTCATCTGGATTTCTCATTTAATGGTTGTTGGGCCAAGACTTAGCCACTAAGCTACAGTATTCCCAGGGGCCTGTTCTTCTGTGAGTCAAATGGGTTAGTACAAGTGATATGTTGAAAGCTTGTTGGTAGAATGAGATTATTTACACACATTTCCAAGAACAGAGTCAGATCCGTAGCAGGTACTCAATTAGAGGGAACCATTATAATCATTTACCAAAAAAAATACAGAATTAAGTTGAATGCCTAAGGACACTATATCTTTACATAACAGCCCACAACATGTTTTACTCAATAACATAAAGAACAAAGGTTAGTTTTCACTGAGATTCATGTAGTTGAACATGACGTCTTAGCCAAAAAAATATATTACGGAGTAAGTGGTTGTAAATGCTATGTTCTATTTATACATGATGAGGGTGCTGTGAACTGTGGAGCCACATTTTAAATACATATCATGTATGTGAGGGCTTTCTTGTTTCTTACCTTATAAAATGTTCTCATTTAAAATGTCTCTAAGTGCATGTAAACTTGTTTAAAATAGCCCCAAACACATCATAAAATAAACAAGATCTTCAAGACCAGACCATTTTCTTTCTTTGTCATTGTTTTACAGCCATTCTCCTATCAGAATTTCATGTTTGATCTTAACTCCACAGAATTTTATAGTTGGCGGGAACCAGTCCCCTATCCTAAATTTATAGATGAGGAAACTGTGATCTGACAAGTTAAGTGATTTGCCTAGAGCCACATAGTATGTTAGTGGCAGAATCCTGGCCTCACATCTCCAAGCTCAGATATTAAGAGAAGCGAAATGACAACAAGATCTAAACAGAACTGGAGATTGTGTTGGGGTCCTACAAAGGGCCCCTAAGTGTACAACTGAAAAGGAAGAGTAGGTGTGGCTGGTGCTGGGGATTCATACACGATAATACAAGCTCATCCTTGTGGCATTACCGGCATGGAGCCATGTGATATTTATAGGAGCACAGAATGTTGTGGTCTCAGGCATGCTCAAGTAACAAGTGACCAAAGGTGTCGTGCTGAGCTGGAGAGGCAAACACTCAGTGGGACAGTTGACTAAAAGTCACCTGAGCCCGAGGAAAGCTAGTGCAGCCTGAGCAAGTTCCTTCAATACCTCTGTTTACTGACTCAATAAACTTATAATAGTTCCTGTATTTTGTGATTAAGCTGGCAGTTAAACGAGATAATTCACGAAAGGAAGTTAGCTAGGCTCTGGCACATGTACCTCCTGTATACTGCTGTCATTTGGATTCTAACTCGTGGCATCCTATGTGGTAGCTCCCTCTCACTGCCATCCAGTCAGTGTGGACACATAGCAACCCCCTGTGGGTTTCCAAGACTGTAACTGTTTATGGGAGTAGATAGCCCAGTCTTTCTCCTGAAGAGCTACTGGTGGTTTTGAACTGCCAACCACAAGGATTGCAGCCCAGTGAATAACCACTACATTACTAGGACTCCATATGTAGCAGCTAGTGGGTTTGAATCATTGGCTGCCGTTAGCTCAGTGTGTATGTAACCAACTATACCAGCAGGACTTGTCTGCTGCACATAATGAGCATTTAATAAAAATTAAAGGCTCCCTAGTGGTCCAGGAGTTAAGTATTCAGCTGCAAACCATATAGTTCTCAGTTCAAACCCACCAGCCTCTCTGCAGGAGAAAGATAGGGCTATCTGATTCTGTAAGGATGTATAGCTTTGGAAAGTCTATGGTACAATTCTACTCTGCTGTAGAGAGTCATTGGACATTGGAATCTACTTGACAGCATTGGGTTAAAAAATAATAGCTATCATTATAATTCTAGATTGTCAGTGTATTCATGGCAGAAAATAAATTGCGAGGAGATTGATATTATCCCTTAAGATGGCACTGAATAAAATTACTAGATTCTTAGACTCTTTTCTAAGTCTTAGACTTTATGATTACAGTCTATGATTACATTTTCTAAGTCATAGACAGTTAGTTTATGATTACATTTGAAAAGGTAATTAAAAAAAAACCCAACCCACTACCATAGTTGATTCTCATAGAGACCCTACAGGATAGACTAGCACTGCCCTGGTGGGTTTTCAAGGCTACAAATCTGCACAGAAGCAGATGATCACATCTTTCTCCTTTGGAGGGGCCAGTTATGTTTGAACTGCTGACTTTGTGGTTAGTAGGCTAGTGCTTAACCTACTATACACCACCAGGGCTCATTGCACAGGTAATAAAGAGACATCATAGAGAAGTTGAGTCAGAAACCTGTTTTGTGAACTGACCAACATGGTCAATATTTGATATTCTAAAGAGCATAGACTAGAAAACATTATATTTTGAAATCAATTTTAGTACAGATTCAGTAGGTTCTGAGTCTGGTTAAAACTTCAGTGATCTCTATCCTGAAAGATCCAGATTGCCATTGAACTTCCCTCATAGACTCTCTAGAAAGATGGCTTTCTTCCCAGGTTAACATATAATAGCGGATCGCTGGTGGTTTGGTAGTAGAATCTTCTCCCCTTCTATGCTGGAGCTCTAGGTTCGATTCCCTGTCAATGCACCTCATTCTTAGCCACCTCTTATCTGTGAATACAGGCATGTTGCTATGATGCTGAAAAGGTTTTGACGTTTCCAGACTAGGGAGAAAGGCCTAGGGGTCTACTACTAAAAATCAGCCAATCATGGAGATTCATAGCCAATAATGGATATTCATTTAATCATGGGGTCACTGTGACTTGGAAGCCAAATTGATGGCGGCTGCCAATAAGAACAAAAATATCTATTATAATTAATTACTTTAAAACTTACTTCTTTTTGAAGAGAATCTAAACATCTTCTTTTCAATCTGGTATTTTTTGAACTCCCTTCCCCAATTTTCCAAAAGGATTTTTCCCCAAAAACATTTTATTGGAAGTTAATACAAATATATCATTTCACAGTTCAATCACATCAAGAAGTATTGTACAATTGGTACCACCATCAGTTCCAAACTTTCTTTTCCTTCTTGAACTTCTTGACATCAGCTCCCATTTACTCCCCTCCCTGCGGGAACCCGTATTCTTCTTGCTGTCCCTGTAGGTTCATCAGTCCCGGGTTCATACACTGAAAAAGAGAAAAACATATAACAAAACTTCAAGAGGTGGCTCCCAAAGATATACCAAAATGGAGATAAAGCCCAAGATGAACAAACAAAAATCAACAAAATATTGACAGTGTTGAAAACCACATTAGGTCTAACATACATCAGAGGAGAAATGAACAGACAGGTTTTAACCATTGAAGTCAGGTTTCACATTTTGATCTTTTATAGTCATTTCTCCGATGCATTAACTGCTATGACAACTGGCTGCCAATTTTATTTAAGGTGTATGTTGAAGAAAACAAAGTGCTTCAGGTTTCAATAAGAATACATAAAAATTCATTTGAACCTAATAAAGCTGTCCAACAAATGTATCCTCAACACATTTTTCAGATCTGTCCAAAGAAACATGGAAATATATGGTTTTCTTCACCTTGTGTATTTACACACACTTCTGTCTTTGATGATGGAGTTTCATGGGAAATCTGTGCAACCTGAACCAGCTTGAGTAATTAAACCATGTGGGCATGATATCTGAAGCCAGATTATGATTAAAAAAGAACTTGAAACAAAACACAATACATTGTTTTTATTGCCTTCTCATCTCTCAGAACGTTAGCTATTAGATCATGAGCTTTTCCCTTGGAATCCTGGAAAGCATATTTTTCATCTTTATATTCCTAGTGGTGAACCTTTGTATCCTATACTTTGGATATATTGTCAGGAGAGACCAGTCTTTAGAAAGGACATCATGCTTGGAAAAGTAGAAGGTAGGTGAAAAAGAGTTAGGCCACTCAATGAGATAGACTGACTCGGTGGCTGAAACGATGAGCGCAGACATAACACGTGTGAGGAGGACATGAGACTGGGCAGTGTTCCATTTTGTTGTACACGGGGTTATTATGTGTCAAAGCTGACTCCAAGGCACCTTCACCCCCCTTTTTACCACTTCTTTTGCATCACAATCTTTCAGATTAATTTTTTTCCTTTAGAAATTACTTCTTTGGTGGGGTCTGGTGATGATACACTATCAGATTGTATTAGTTTGAAGACAATTTTATTTCATGATAATTTTAGAGAATACTTTAGTTAGGTATAACATTATATGTTGACTTTTATTTCATCTCAGCATTATTAGCTGGCTTTAGTTTATTGTTTAAACTTTTTTTTACTTAATTGAGTGAAGGTTTTCACAGGAGATCATGCGTTTTACATACAAGAATTTATCATAGCCACCATCAGCTCTGGAATCAAACTCAAGTTCACGGCTCAATTTTCTATCAAATAATAGACTATAAGGAGACAATAATACTAATGAGGTACACATACTTCAGCATAATCGCTTGTCTTCTTTAAATGTTACTGAAATATCTGCTATCAGTCCAATTTACATTCTTTACATGTAATCTGCCCTTTCTCTTTAATTAATTATATTATCTCCTTGTCTTTGGTATTACTCAATTTTCTAGGTGTACATTTTGTTTTTACTTATCCCACATGGGATCTATTGGGTATTTTTAGGTATTATTTTTTTATATATTTCATTTCCTCCAATTCTCTCTGTATTCTCTCCATCAGGATCTCCATTTTGATTTTATCTTCTATGTTTCTTTTTAAAAATGGTTTTATTGACATGTGCTTCACATATCATATAATCATATTAAGAAGAGTTATGTATTCACCACCACAATTTCAGAACCTTTTCTTCTCATGTTCATGGTTGTTAGCTCCCCCATTTGCCCCATCCTCCCCTACCATGCTCCTAGGTAATTATTAATCTAGTTACTGTCTCTATAGATTTACCTATTGTGGTTTTCATATATGGAAGACATATAAAACACAAAAGAAAGCAAACTACAACAGCAACAACAAAAACCCAACCACAAGGACTAGACAAAACACACAAAAACCTCAAAAGAAAAAAAAGCAGAAAATAGAAAAAATCGAAAAAACTTTAAAATGGGTCAAAAGAGCGATCAAATGATAAAGTATTACATTTCAACCTAAATACACTTGCCATAATTTACTTTACAATGCTTTTTGTTTGATATCAAGGCTATTTCATTTACATGGACTACATTCAGAGGTAATTCACTGAAGGCTTAATCCATGTATCGGCTCTGCAAATGGATTTTGGGCTTCCATTGTCACATACTTATGGTATATAATGTCTCTGGTTCACTTCAGAGATATCATTATCATTTTTATGATAGAGAACCTTATAAATCATCCCCCTTGGATTTAAGTTAATTCTAGTCATAGTATCATTAATTTAGCCAATGATACAGAGTTTAAAACACTTGTGAGAAAAGGAAATTATACAAGTATAGGTGGACTTTAGAACGCAATACATTAATTGTTAACTTGTACCAATTAAATTCAAGCAATTGGACACTATTTACATGAACAATGAACACTTAGTGATAGGGGAAAAACTTTCAATAGCACTCATTCACCAAAGTAGAAGCATGGCTATACAGAAGCAGATGGATGCATGTCATAAGAAAGAAAGGAAGACATTAAAATAATGTTGTAATTCTGGGCCATCATTCATTGGGAACTGTCAGAGCAAGAAATCTGAACCAACCAGGAGTCCAATAACCACCAATTCCATGGCCTTGGGATAGCAGCCATTTTCTTCTCACATTTTGTCATTTCAGCCCTAAGTCCAAGGAATTAGGCTGGCTTCTTAAATATGCTATAGGTGAATTTGAGGTAATCCCAGTTTCTACATCAAATCCTTTTGGTGTGGCCTATGAAGGATCTTGTGCTCCTCAAAGTACACCAGCCTGTGTGAACCAAGGATTTTAAATATTATGATCCAACTATAATGGAGGGAATGGCATCAGAGCTTAAATTGTGAACACCTTGTTTGCAGAAGACTACAGATGAGAGTGGACCTCAAAATTCATTTGCAGAGTCACACATGGATTAAGCAGCTGGTGAATCCCCTGTGATCATAGTTGAGGGATGTGAATAGCCCTGTTATCAATAAGAGAGCATTGAAAAGTAAAGTATGGCAGATGTAGTTAGGTCGAAATGTATTACCTTATCATTTGATCTCCCTTTTGACCCATTTTAAAGTTGTTTCAGTTAAAAAAAATGAAGGGGAAATACTCGTGGATTAAGCCCCTAGCAGAATCCCCTCTGACCATGGACCCAGGATGTGCATAGCCTTGCTAACGTACAGAATGCATTGAAAAGTGGATTGTTGAAGATGCAGTTAGCTCTAAAGTTTAGCACTCTATCATTTTTTCTCCCTTATGATCAATTTAAATTTGTTCAATTTTTAAATAGTTTGTGCTTTCTTTTCAATTAATGTTTTTATTTAAAGTTGTTAGTTTTGTTTGCTTGTTTTTTAATGTTTTCTGTATATGAAACCCAGAATAAGTAAGTTTATAGAGACAGTAACTGGATTAATGGTTCCTGGGCATATGGCAGGGAGGTTGGTGGGGAGAGGAGGGGTGGGTGGGGAATGAGGAGCTAATAAGGATGAGTACAAGAATGAAGAAAGTGTTTTAAAATTCATTGTGGTGATGATTGTATAATGCTTATTTAATGTGATCTAACTATTATTGTATTATATGTGAATTATATGCCAATAAAAACTGTTGGGGGGAAAAAAGAAAGGACAGAGTTTAAAGTCCCAGTGGTCAATAGCACATGGTTAGGTCACCAAGGGATGGGTAGAAACTAGGGCAAAATTGTCAAATTACTATCACAGTGGCAGACATATTCTCCCTTTGGAATAAATAGAAGTATAGTTAAGTGTTATTTTCTTTCCTCAATGGAACAACCAGGTTGCTTCACCTGGTTTACCCACCAACAGAAGTGTGATCATCTTCTCTGAGACATACATGTTGCCTTCCACCCCCATTCCCCCATCTTGTCTTGAATTTCCAGTAAATTTTGCTTATCACTCTGGTAGGTCTATTGATTTGGGGATAACCTGAGCACAATGTTATATGGCAGCAACTGAGTGGTCTTCTCCCTCTCCCCACCATCATGAGAACCTGGAACCAGTTGAATTGTGGTCTCCTCTCTTGCAGTGGTTTTCAAGGGTAGTGAAATATGGTTTGTGGCACTAGGCAGGTTCTCTACCTCATTGCTTGGGAGACTGAGCTAGAAGATTACATGACCTGAGAGCAGAAGCCTGCCTTCCTCTTGGTGTTAGCCTCATAGTAATGGAATCACACAATATTTGTCCTTTGTGACTGACTAACTTCACTCAGCATGATGAGGTCCATCCATGAGGTGTCATGAGGTGTATCATAGTTTTATACAGACTTTTAGGGATACATAGTATTCCATTGTGTCTTTGTACCAGATTTTCTTTATCCAATCTGCTGATGGGTAGAATTTGGCTATTTCTAGCTACTTGCTATTGTGAACTGTGCTGCAGTGAACCAAGAGCATACATCTGTTCTTGTTCTTTCTCTTATTATTATTTTTTTGGGGGAGGGGGCAGTAATATGCCCAGCAGAGGTATTAATAGATTGTATGATATTTCTAATTCCAATTGTTTCAGGTAGCATCATGTCACTTGTCACAATGGTTGTACTCTTTATAAGCCCATCAGCACCATGTAAGTGCTCCAAACTCTGTGCGCCCTCTCCAGCACTTGCTATGCCATGGCTGAAGATTATACGCCAATCTGTGGGCTCTTGTTTTACTCTTTTGATGAAGTCTTTGAATGTGCATAGCATTTTATTTTTCAGCGGTCCCAGGAATCTGTTTTGTTTTCCACTGTGTTTGTTTCCTGTGTTATATTTGCTAGTCGGGTATACCCTGCAACAGGGCCCATAAGTTTGGCCCAATTTTCTCATTGATGACCCTTTTCACTCTGAGGCTTACATTTAGGTGTCTGCTTCATCTTGAGCTCATTTTTGTGCACAGGGTGAGGTACTGGCCCTGTTTAATTCTTCTGCATATGGACATGCAAGTTTTCTAGCACCATTTGTTAAAGTGGATGTCTCTTTCCCATATAATATTTTTGGTTCTTTGTCGAAAATCAGTTGGCTATAAGTAGATGCTTTCATTTATGGGTTTTCTGTATACTTCCTTTCATCTGCGTACTTATCACGGTACTGGTACCAGACTGTTTTGACCACTGTGACTGTGAGTAGGTTTTGAGGTTGAGTAATGCAAAGCATCCTATTTAAAATTGGGAAGTTCTTTGCTTATCCTGGGCATCTTCCTCTCTGTATGAAGTTAGTGATTAGTTTTTCCATTTCTTTAAAGAAAAATTGTGTGATTAGGTTAGAAAATTATGTTGTATTTGTCGATTGCTTTAGGTAATATTTATATTTTCACAATATCCAGTCTTGCTACCCATGTACATGGGATATTCTTCCATTTGTGTGTATCTCTTTTTTTGTCTTGTAATGATGTTCTGTAGCTTGCTTTATACAGGTGTTTTGTAGCTTTGGTTAGATTTATTCCAAAATATTTCATCTTTTGTTTTGCTATTGTAAATGGTATTGTTTTATTTCTTTTTTGGATGTGCCAAGTACACTTTATATATATTTTAAATAATTTTATTAGCATATAATTCACATATCATACTAGACAAACATCAAGAAGAATTGGACACAGTCACTGTGTAAGTCTGGGTATACTGGAGAAACAAATCCATGGACATACATATGTTTATAAGAAAGAGATTTATATACAAGAGCAATTGAACATTGAGAAAACATCCCAGCCCAGTCCAGATCAAATCCTTAAGTCCAATATTAGCCCATATGTTCGATACCAAACGAAACACATGCAATGATGCCGAATGTAGATCACAGACCAGTGGGTAGAAAGTCTTTGGATCCAGTGCCACTGGAAACATCTCAGTGCTGGCAGGGGTCTCTGCATCAGGGTGGGTCCATGTGTCTTATCAGCTGCTCTGTCTCCTTGGGTGTGTGCAGAGAGTCTCCCACTTCCAAGGAGGAAGTACCAGATTTCCCAGAATTCTCAGGAGAAGGCCATGCCCACATAGAGGCCTCATTTGCTATGATCTGATTGACAAGCTAGACTCCACCCTACATTCTTAATCCTCAAATTGACAAACGATTATATATCTACCACAGTCACCACAATAAATTAGTTTCAGAACATTTTCTTCCATTCTTGTACTCATCATTATTAGCTCCCCATTTCTTCCCATTCTCCCCTGCCATACCTTCAGGGAGCCATTAATCCACTTACTGTCTCCATGTATTTTCTTACTTGGGATTTCAGATGAAAAGAAAGACAGCATTAAAAACTAAGTGATACAATTCACAATAGTAACAAAGTAAAGCAGATAAAAACCTCAATAGAAAAGAATGCAGAAAATATCGAAAAGTAGAACAAATTTAAATAGGTCATATGGGAGATCAACTAATAAGGTGCTAAATTTTAACCTAACTTCATCATCAATCCGCTTTGCAATGCATTCTGCGTGGTAGTAGGTCTCATTTTCTCAATGTCATTGTCAGAGCTCTCTTTACTAATATACAGGAATCCAATTGCTTCCTGCTTGCTAATCTTGAATCCTGCTACTTTACCAACTCTCTCAATTGTTCCCAACAATCTTTTTTGTGGAGTCCCTGGGGTTATCTCTATATAAATTCATATGTCTGCAAACAGTATTCCTTTGATTTCTTTCTGTTGTCTAGTGGTTCTGGCTAAAACTTCCAGCACAATGCTGACTAAGAGTGATGATTGGGAGCATCCTTGTTTTGTTTCTATTCACAGGAGAACTATTTTCAGTTAGTTCCCATTGATAGTGATATTGGTGGTTTGGAATTTTCTATATGGTCCTTATTGTGTTGAAGAATTTCCCTTCTAATCAGATTTTATTGAGAGCTTTTATTAGAAATGGGTGTTGGGTATTGTCAAATACTTTTTATGCATTTGATATGATCATGTGGTTCTTATTCTTTGTCTAGTTTTGTTTGTTTTTGAATGTTGAACGATCTTACATCCCTGGTATGAAACTTACTTGATAATGATGAATTATTTTTTGAAATGCTGTTGGATTTTGCTGAGAAATTTAGTGTCTGTGTTTGCGGTAGTTACATAATTTCATGTCAACTAAAGATATAAAATATAGGGGTGGAGCCTAGTTTGTTAATCAGGTCAAAGCCTGATGGTACCTCCTGGTGTGTGTGGCCTTCTCATTAGGAGGACCCTGGGAACTGCTACTCACTCTTTCCGTCTTTACCTTCCTGTTGACAAGCCACACAGACATCTGCAGAGCTCTGTGAATGACCACTGCCATTGGGTCCATATAACTCTGCACCCACCGGCCTGGGTTCTTCCTGCATTCTGCATCATTGCATGTGGATGTGTGAGTCTTGAGAGGGACTTTTGGACTAGTATTGGATTTATGAACTTGAGATGGATTGGGCTGGGGTGTTTTCCTAATATACACTTACTTCTTGATCTAAAGTTTTCTCTTACACATATATTGGTGTCCTTGGATTTGTTTCTGTAGTCAACCTAGCAAGCACATTGTTCGTAAGTGGTATTGTTCTGTAGCTTCCTGTCTTTATGGGATCTATGCCTGGTTTGGGTCTCAGACTTATGCTCACTTCATAGAATAAGTTTGGGAGTTTGCGTTCCCTTTCTATAATCTGGCATAGTCTGGGTAAAATTGGTGACAGCTTTTTTGATGAAACATGGCAGAATTCCCCTGCAAAGCCATCTGGTTATTGGCCTTTCTTGGTTGGGAGTTTCTTTAAAAAAAATCATTTTATTTTGGGCTCTTACAGCTCTTATCATAATCCATACATACATCAATAGTGTCAAGCATATTTGTACATATGTTGCCATCACCATTTTCAAAACATTTTTCTTTCTACTTGAGCCCTTGGTATCAGCTCATTCCCCCCCCCCTTCCTTATGATCCCTTACAATTTATAAATGATTATTTTTTTCATGTCTTACACTGACCACTGTTTCCTTTCATCCACTTTTCTGTTGTCTGTCCCCCTGGGGGGTTGTGTGATAGAGATCATTGTGATTGGTTCCCCCTTTCTACCCTACCTTCCCCTTCCCCTCCTGGTATCTCTACTCTCATTATTGGTCCTGAGGGGGTTATCTATCCTGGATTCCCTGTGTTGTGATCTTTTGTCTGGACGAGTGTCCATGCTCTGATATACCTGGATTTGTAAGGTAGAATTGGGGTCATGACAGTGGGATGAGGGGGAAAGAATTAGAGAACTAGAGGAAAGTTGTGCTTCATTGGTGCTATACTGCACCCTGAGTGGCTCGTCTCTTCCTTGTGTTCCTTCTGTAAGGGGATGTCCAATTGTCTACAGATGGGCTTCAGGTCTCCACTACACCTCCCCCCTCATTCATATCAATAGGATTTTTTGTTTAGGTCTTTGATGCCTGTTACTTGATCCCTTTGACACCTCATGATCACACAGGATGGTGTGCTTCTTCTATGTGGAATTTGCTTCTCAGCTAGATGACTGCATGTTTATCTTCATGCCTTTAAGACCCCTGATGCTATATCTTTTGATATCCGGAGACAATCAGCTTTCTTCACCACACTTGCTTGTGTACCCATTTGTCTTCAGCGATCGTGTCATGGAAGGTAAGCATCACAGAATGTCAGATTATTAGAACAAAGTGTTCTTGCATAGAGGGGGTACTTGAGTGGAGACCCAATGCCTGTCTGCTGCCTTACTACTTAACAAATAAATATATGCACTTAGATCTATTTTCTATCACTATAAATAAATGTATTTACATATGTACATGCCTATATTTAGACCTCTAAAAATGCCCTTTGTCTCCTAGTTCTTTCCTCTGTTTCCTACTACTTTCCTCTTGCCCCGCGATCATGCTCGGCCTTCATTTGTGTTTTGGTAATTCCTCTCGGCTACTTTGCCCTTGATCAAGTCCCACCAGACATCCTATACTCTCCTTTCCCTCGATTTTAGATCACTTGTTGTTCCCTTGTCCCTGGGTTTGTTGGCACCCTCCTTCCTTTCCCCTGCCTTCCCCTCTCCTGTGTCCACCCGGAACCATTGGTCCCATTGTTTTTGCCTCTGGATTTTTTATCCGGCCTAACTTATCAAGATAGACACTCAGAGACAACAATGAGCACAAAAACAAGACAAAGAAAACATAACAACAAAATAAAACAAAACAGCAAAAATAACAATATCAAAGAAAACCAACAGCAAAAAAGAGTAAAACCTTTAAATAGTTCTAGGTTTGTTTGTTGGCCTTTATGAGTGTTTTCCAGTGGAGTCTGATAGGGTGCCACACCCTGGCCTAAATGTTTATTTTTGGTATTCCTCGGGGACTTTGTTGCTTTTTTCTCCTTGCTGCTCTGTTGTACGCCCTTAGTGTTTTGCCCCAGTCTGGTGGGGTCAGATTTGTCACAATAACCACTGTGCCTCAAGTGTTATCCCCTTTAGTGCTATGGGTAAGTGAGGGACATCGTGCCTGGTGGTGATGCCGGTCCTATGGACTCTCTGTGCATTGACTGCTCCAAGGCAGAATATCATCCTTGAGGCTTGGTGGGCCAGGGAGTGTTCCACTCTCTCTCCTTCCCTCTTAATTTGCTCCTAATCAGAAGCATCCACCTCCCTGAGCTGCAGCTTCAGTGCTATGCTCTGAAGTGCATTCTTCTGGGTGGGGAAAGAGGGGAGGGGTCCACATAGTTGGTGTATTAGTCTAGGTACTTTAGAGAAAAAAATCCACAGAAACTCATATATAATAGAGAGTTTGCTATAAAGGTTAAGTGCACATCAAGAGAACATCCCAACCCAGTGCTGCCCAAGCCCACAAGTCCAACATTAATCCATATGTCCAACACCAATCCACAAAGTCCTCCTCCATCTTACAATGATGCCGACTGCAGGAGGAAAGTTGATTCAGTGAACATGTAAGCATCTCAGCGCTGGCAGGGGTCTCCACATGAGTGCTCCAGCACCCAGGGCTGCATCGGGGTAGGTCCATATGGCTTCTGCTCAGGGATGTCAATTTGGGACTTGAGAGGATGAAAAGTGAAGGGTGGAGTCTGGTCTGTCAATGAGGTCATAGCCAATGAGACCTCTGTGTGGGCATGACCTTCTCCTGCGAATTCTGGGGAACTCCTACAAATCCTCCTTGGAGGTGGGAGACATTTCTCTCTCTGTTCTCTCCCTTGGAGACTCTCTACTGACAAGACTCATGACTCACTCCCTGAGAGACAGTCTACTGACAAGATACATGGCACTACAATGATAGACCCAGTGCCCTGGGAACTGGAGGAGCCACATGGTCTGCGACCCCTGCCAGTGCTGAGATGCTTACAATGCCACTGGATCCAAAGACTTTCTACCCACTAGCCTGTGATTGTCCTGCACTCGATGTCATTGCATGTGTTTCATGAGTCTGAAGAGGACTTTATAGATTGGTATCAGACATATGGGCTAATAACATCGGACTGATGGGCTTGGACTGGAATGGGTTGGGATGCTTTCTTAATGCACCCTTTATATAAAACTCTTATACACATATGCGTGTTTATGAATTTGTTTCTCTAGTGTACCCAGACTAATGCAATATGTAAATATACAAATATATAAAGATAGATGTATTTATGTCTGTATATATATGTACATATAATAAGGTAGCAGATGCACTTTGGACATCTACTTAAATCCTACCTTAGAACAAGAATGATTTGTTCTAATAATGTGGCAATGTATGATACCTTCCCAATATGATCACTGAAGACAAAATGGATGTATAAGCAAATGTGGTGAATAAAACTGATGGTGCCATACTATTAAAAGACATAGCATCTGGGGTCTTAAACAGGCTTGAAGTCAAACAAGCAAACATCTAGCAGGGAAGCAAGAAACTCCATATGGAAGCAAGAAACTCCACATGGAAGCAGCATACCAACCTGTGTAATCATGAGGTGTTGACAGGAATAGGTATCAGAAGTTCAAAAACAAACAATCAAAATGACATGAAGAAGCATAGGCAAAGTTGAGACTGTAAGCCAATTGGACAGTCCCTTACAGAAGGACCACATGGAAGGGATGATATATCCAGAGGGCAGTAGAGCAGTGATGAAACACATAACTACCCTCTAGTTCTTTAAAATTTCTTCCTCCCAGGGAAAAAAGAAAAAAAAAAAGGACATGGGGAACAGGGTACTGACCCACCCAAGGGGAGTGTATTGTTTATACCACCACAGGGAAAGAGGGCTACTATATGTATCCCTGCATTGGCTCTGGCCCCTGACATAGTACCTGGACCTTGCTTCAGGAATGTATGAATATAGTAGCTTTTTCCCCATGCACCTTTTGCACTTTTTTTTCTATATCTATATCATTTTATTGGGGGCTCTTACAGATGTTATAACAATCCATACATCAATTGTATCAAGCACATTTATACATATGTTGCTATCATCATTTTCAAAACATTTTCTTTCTACTTGAGCCATTGGTATCA
>NW_022103904.1:6325403-6327012 GCF_000313985.2 Echinops telfairi
AGCATGGGATATTCTTCCATTTGTTGA
Source organism: Echinops telfairi (assembly GCF_000313985.2). NCBI lineage: Eukaryota > Metazoa > Chordata > Mammalia > Afrosoricida > Tenrecidae > Echinops > Echinops telfairi. The sequence goes on from NW_022103904.1 coordinate 6,325,431, forward strand.
GGTCACTCTTGGTTTCTTGTAATAGTGTTCTATAGTTTTCCTCATAGAAAGTTTTGGGGTTTTAAATCAGTTATATCCCTAGATATTTCAATTTGTGCTTGACTATTATGAAGGATACTGCTTTTTTGATCCCCTCTTCAATGCCCATGTCCAATGTACATAGAAGTCTGGTAGACTTCTGTTTGTTGATCTTGTATCCTGCCCCTCTGCCATATTCCTCTATCACTTCCATTGTGGAGTTTTTGGGATTTTCCATATATAGAATCATGTCATCTGAGAAGAACGATATTCTCACCTCCTCCTTCCTCAGATGAATACCTTGTTTTGTTTGGTAGGACTTCTAGTACAATGTTAAATAGGAGTGGAGACAAGGGGAATCCTTGTGGTCCCCCTTTTCAGAAGGATTGTTTTCATCTTTTTCCATTGACTACCATGCTGGCTGTTTTTCATATATACCTTCCATTATATTGAGGTATTTTTCTTCCATTCCTATCTTCTTGAGTGGCTTAAACAGGAGTGGATGTTGGATGTTGTTGAATGCTTTTTCCACATCTATTGGTACTATCATTTTTCTTATAACTTTCCATATTAATTTGGTGAATAATACTAATGGTCTTTAGTATGTTGAACCATCCCTACATCCCTGGCCATCTGGTCCAGGTGATTTTTTTTGTTGGTAATACCTTGATAACCCTGTCTATTTCTTCTCTTGCTAGGGGTCTGTTGAGATTCTTGACATCCATCTGAGATGGTCTGGGGAGGGATAGCTTTTCCAAGTATTTGTCCATGTCTTCCAAGTTATTGAATTCATTGGAGTTCAGGCCTTTGTCCTACCGTGTAACTATCCTTTTGATTTCTTTAGGATCCCTCGTAACATCCCCTGTTTAATCCCTCACCCTTGCTATTGAAATTTTTTCCTGCCTTTTTTGGGTTTGCCAGCTGGTTGTTGATTCTGTTAATCCTTTCCAACAACCAACTTTTAGCAGCATTAAGTTTTCCTAGTTTTCTTGTTTTCCCTCTCATGAATCTCACCTATGGTTTTTATTATTTCTTTTTATTTGCTATTAGTAGGATTATCCTGTTGACTGCTCTAATTGCTGTAAATTTTGTGCCAGCATATCAATCATAAGTTTTTCTTCCTTTTTCATGTGTTGTTATCAATCTTCCTCTGATAACTGCCTTTGCTTTGTCCCAAAGGTTTTGGTGCATCATATTCTCGTTCTTGTTGGTTTCTAGATATTTCCTAATTTCATCTCTGATCTGTGTTAGTACCCACTTCTTTTTAATAGAGAGTTATTCATCTCCCAATGGTTTGCCCTTGTTTTCTAGACTTGTGGCATCGTGGCCAGAGAGAGAAGTCTGTATGATCATAATGTGCTTTGAATGTACACTGATTTGACTTGTTTCCCAGCATGTGTTCTGTCTTTGAGTATGTGCCATGTGAGCTTGAAAAGAATGTGAATTTTTTTGTATTTGGGTGGAGATCTCTGAAAATATCTATCAGGTCATGCCATCTAATTGTAATGTTTAGATGTGTAGCCTCCTTGTTGAGTTTCTTTCCTTGTACTCTATCTTTCTTGGA
>NW_022103904.1:6328314-6329322 GCF_000313985.2 Echinops telfairi
GGGCCAGGATGTGCTCCACTCTCTCTTCCTCCCCCTTCATTTGCTCCTGTTTGCTCTGATCATTCATGTGAAGGGTTATATTTTACAAACCAGTCTGCTAGCCTCTGCCTTTTATTGCCTGAGTTCAGTTCATTTATATTCAGGATTATTACATCCATCTGTGGACTCTGTGATTTCATCTTGTACCTTTTGTGTTGGGTGTTTTCCTACCTTCCTTTCTATTCAGTGTGTTGTGCATGTGTGTGTATGTGGTTCATTTTTGCCTTCTTTCTAACATTGAGCCAATGCTATCTTGGGGGCTGTTTCCTTGTTGTTTACCTCTGGGTAGAGTTCTATGTGGCGGTTTCTTATTTTTGCTTTGTGAGTGTTGTTCTTCTGCCCATACTGGGTCATCAAGGATCTTTTGTAGGGCTGGGTTTCTTTTAATGTATTCTTTGAGTTTTTCCTTGTCTGGGAAGATTCTTACTTCTCCTTTTATCTTGATGATAATTTTGCTAGATAGAGTATTTTTGGGTTGGTGTTACTTTCCTTCAATTTTCGGAATATGTTAATCCATTCTCTCCTCTTCCTCATAATGTTCTTTGATAGGTCTGAGCATATTTGGTGCCTTTATAGGTATCTGCATCCCCACCCCACCCACCCTACCTGCTCTTATGATTTTCTTCCTTTCCTCAAAGTTGGATAGTTTAACTAATAATGCCTTGGTGACTTCTTCTTGGGATTCAGTGTAACTGGTATTCTTTTGGCTTCCTGAATGTTTGCCTGTTTTCATTCATTAAGCTAGGCTTGTTTTCCTTAAAGAATTCCCTTGCAAAATTTTTAAAATAAACACCAAGAGCTTTATTGATGCATTTAAAGCATATTTTTTTTCTGTATGTTTCCATTTATTTAATCGTTTTATTAGGGGCTCATGCGACTTTTATCACAATCCATACATACATCAATTGTGTAAAGCACATTTGTACATTCATTGCCCTCCTCATTCTCAAAACATTTGCTCTCCACTTA
>NW_022103904.1:6330773-6343681 GCF_000313985.2 Echinops telfairi
AGCATGATAGTGGGACATGAGGAAAGTCAAAGGAAATAGAGGAAAGAGCTGGGAGGCAAAGGGCATTTATAGAGGTCTAGATAAAGACATGTACATATGCAAATATATTTATATACGAAGATAGGGAAATAGATCTATGTGCCTATATTTATACATTTAGTATTGAGGTAGTAGAAGGACATTGGGTTTCCACTTAGGTACTCCCTTGCTATCTTTGCTGTTGTCTTCTTCATTGTGACTCGTTCCAGTAATCCAATTATTCTGATGTTGCTCCTTTTCACAGAAACTGACATGACTCTCAGGTTTTCTTCAGCTTCTCTCATTATCTTATTTGACATTTTTTCTCATTTGTTGAAGTTTGCTTGATTATCCACTAGGTCACTGCTGTGATTCTGTGCCTCCTCCAGCCTGTTGGAGACATCTGTGAATTTGCTGCTTATTTTCGTTGTCTCATCCCTTATCTCTTGTATTTCCCTTTGGTGTGTGGCATCCTTCCAGATGTGCCACAGGGTAGTGGAGCTTGCCAGGAGGTACAATGAGTCAAGAGTGTGTCAGTGCTTTCTCGAATCATCTGGTTGGTGAAAATAAACTGGGGATTTCTTGTCTGGACCCTAATTCACTGAGTCTATTTCTATCACCCAGCCTACCTGTCTTGGCCTACTTACGTCTTAATTTTCTGGTCTGGTAGCAGGAGTGCTGGGCAGGATATTCTACCTGGATACCATCTTGTCTCTCTGGTTGAAAGTTTCCTGATGACATATATTTCTTCTTTTGTCTTAGGTCTGTTCAAGTTTAACACATCCATCTATGTTAATTTACGTAGATAGTATGTGTCAAGTATTTCTCTATTTCTTCTACATTATCAAACTTGTTGACGTACTGTGTTTCATATTAGTCTTTTATTCTTTTTTTACTTATAAAAAATCTATTGTGATGTTCACCCTTTTCATTTCTGACTATATATTTGCATTTTCTTTTTTCCTTTGCTTCGTTTGCCAGTCGTTTGTGAATTTTAATTATTTCAATGAACTATTTTCTTGTTGATTTTTTTCAATGCTTTTCTGTTTGCCAGTTCACTTTTTCTGATCCAATATTTATGACTTCTTTTTCCCCATTGGAATTTTTTTGTTGTTGTTGCCCTTGTTCTAGTTGCTGGAGGTGTTGTATTAAGCTGCCGATTTTGTATTTCTCCTCTTTTGTTTTTTCATGCATTTGTTGATTGCTATCAGTCGCCCTCTAATATTTGCTTTTGCTATGTCTCAAAATTTTCATATGATGTATTATCATTCTCACTTGTTTAATTGAATGTCTTCATTTCATCCCTTATTTGATCTATTATCCAGGTTTGTTTGTTTTTTTAAAGTAGTATGTTGTTCAGTCTTTTTGTATTTGTCTTTATGTCCCTATTCTTTCCATTACGGATATCTGGTTTAATAGTGTTGTGATCTGAGATAAGGGCTTATAGAATCTCAATGCTTTTCAATTTTCCGAGGCTTGCTTTGTGCCCCAAAGTGATCTACTCTAGAATATGTATTGTGTGCCCTGGATATACGTTAGTGTTTTGGGATTGAGGAAGAAAAAGAAGGACAAATCTAATTAATGGAACAATATTTCATGAAACTAGGTTGGGAGATGATGCTTTTAAATATTTAGTACAAAACCTTTTGTGAGTGAAATGATCTTTTTTTACATGCCAGTTTTCTCAATATGCAAAAATACAAAGAGCCATAAAATATGTTATGGTGACTGCATCCTACAGTGTCCACTGTGCAAGAGAAGTCCTAGAATAGCTGCATTTCCATTATATTGTTCAGTTCGTGAAATCTATGATTAAGTTTGTATAGATCCAAATAAATAGAAATTCAAAAATCAGAAAATTGTAAATGTGTTGGTCAGGGAAATGTCATATAAGGTTATAGAGATTTTATAATTGAGCTTTATGAGAATCAAGATGCCACTGGCAATGAGGCATGTCCTTACTCCTATCCCTCTTTCTTTTTTGTAGTCTGGTCTTTTGTCTCAATTTTACCCTGTTTGAGATTTTCTTACTTATGTTGTTGTACAAAGCCAGATGTGGTCATCCTACCCCACCTTCACATGACCTTTAAAATTCCTGAGCTGATTCTTGGCCAGTGAATCTAGTCGTGGCCTGAGTATGATGCCCACACAGTTCCAGTCAACAGCGATGTTGGTGATATATAGAGCTGCTTCTTCAAGGGAGTTAGAGTGGTGTAGAAATTAAGCATATCTAATGTCATTAGGATGAAGAATTGTGGCTTTTAAGGGGACTGGTGGTAAAATATTTCCAGCACATTCTGTAATTATACACAACATTTTCTAAATAGTCCCCACTTTTATTTACAGAACAGAAATCCCAGGAACTGAAATAACAATGACTCAAACAGATAAGCTCTAAAATAAAGAGAGCCTTCCTGCTGCCCTTGACCCTGTAGCTAATATGACCTATTAATGTTGGGGAACATAGCCATATTAAATTGTTTTTCTGAATGGTTATAGAGATGAGAAAATATTGATTGCTTTCTTCATCTTTGGCTTATTGGAAGAACTTACTTAGAATATTTTTTTTGGTTGTTCTGAAATAATGATTTAAATTATTCTGATATTGTTACTTTGGACAACAGAAAGCCTCACCCTTCCCCCTTGCAGTGACTGGTAAGTTTGAACTACTGACCTTGCTTTTGGCAGGTCACCATGTAATCGTATATGAAACTAAGACTCTTTAGAACACCTTAGTCTAAGTTTTAATGCAAAGCAACTTTAATAACACTTCTATGACTTCAGTCATGGGTTAATTACCCAATGTAAGTTGGATTCTTTTGAGGAAGCAATGATTGACAGGTAGGTAAACCAAACCAAACTTTCTGCCATTTAGTTAATGCTGACTCACTGCAATCCTCCTATGAGTATCCAAGACTGTTTACAAGAGTAGAGAGCCCAATCTTTCTTCTGTGGAGCTGCTAAGGGTTTCAAACTGCTGACCTGCACCACCAGGGTTTCTGAAGTATACATATGGGCAGATTAATGTGAAGATTTCATCTTTTTTTTTCTTGTGTATATGATGTAGTAATTTAATTCTTTAAGAGAATGGAAAGGCCTTTGAAAGTGAGAGGGCTGCCCTGTTTTCAGAGAATGGGCTAAATTTTGGTTGTAACAAGAATAATAGTAAGGAGATTGATTTTAACTTAAGGGGATTGAAGTCTTCATTTTTCCAAACTACAGACACATTTGTGGAACTACTGCTAATGATATAATTTTCTTCCATCTCCTTTTAAACTTATCTGAACCCTTAACCATTGTTCTTATCTGTAAAGAGGAAATTTTGTTGTAGGAATTATCTTCAGTGTCTTTGCCATTTTTGTTGGGTTCTCATTTTCAGGTCCCCAATATTTTCCTTTCTGGCATCTCATGCTTCTCGGCTTCACCACCAAACCTTTTATATTGTGTCTACATGTTCCTAAAATTGTTAAGTTGTGATTTAATATTCATACACTGAATTTGATTATTAAAATATGTTAAGCTCTTATTATATGTCAATTATTATCCTTTAGGTTGAGTATAATTGTGAGATATTATTATATTTGGCTCTAAATTGCTGTCATCAAATCTAAACTCCTACACTCACCAGAGTTCATTATTTTGTTGCATATGATCTTTCAAAGGCTTGAATGGTGTCTGCTACTGCTGTTGCTGCTGCTTATAAATTGTATACTTTGACTTGGATTGAGCTTTGTGGAGCGAATCAGCTTTCCACTCATATATACTTTGTTTCATGTCATGATTGCGATCCCCACAGTGTACATCATTTATTCCACATTCTTCCCATGTTTCCGTTTCCATTCTTCTGTCTTTCCTACCCTTTCTGCCTTCTGAAATGTGTCCTTCAGCAATTGGTCCCTTTTGATCTGGAATAGTTGATTTTCTGAGTGCCTACCTTCCTAGTCTTCCTGTTTACTTTATAGACTTGCCTGTTCTTTCCCAGCATATTGAGTCACTGGTGAAGTGTTCACATTCAACCTGAAGGATGACTAAAGGCACATACTCTCAGAAGTTCCGCCAGGCTCTCTCTGGAGCTGCTGCTTTTATTTTTGCCTCCCTTCTCTTAGTTTCTCATTGAGCGAGCTACCTCCTTCCTATCCCTCCCACCTTTGTCTTGCTTTCACAAATGCCCATGCAGGAATGTGGAGCCTGAACCTCACCCCTATCACTGGGACTCTGCAGTCTTTTGCTATCCAAGGAACTTGGAAAGTTCGTGGGAAATTCCATTCTCTTTTAATTCTATTTCTCTACTAATATCTGAAGCTTCTTAATGCATCTTAGAAGTCGACTGCTTGCCATAAAACTTTCAATAGTTCTTATCCTATCTCACCCTGAACCACCCTCATATTTATCTTGTTGACTGATTTCCTGATATGTATTTATTCAGACTTTTCATACTCTAGGCTGAAATTTTTTTGTCAGCTGAGCCTGTGCACCTATGCCTATTTGTGTCTCGTGTATGGACATCCTCTATTTTCTTTCTTAATTTTTTTCCCTCATAGACAAATCTGGAGATATGAGGGAGTTAAAATATATTTGGAAACTCTATTGGTAAGTGAATTCCCTGATCTACCTTAGGATAGTCTTACTACTTAGTATATATGTATAAATACTATAGCTATCCATTATAGTTAATCTTTTTTTTTTTTTTATTCTGTACTTGAAGTAGAGAAATATAGTGGGGACAGTTTGTATAAAGCTTGTTTTATGACGACTTTTAACTAGTCTGAAGTAAATGCAGGCTCATTGTCAGAAATGACAATTCCAGGCATAATATTTAACTGATATAGGAATGTGGTTATTTCACCATATTTGAGATAAAACAAAGAACTCTTAAAACATTTAACACAGTCAAGGAATTATTCGTTCTATTAAATAATATATACTTTTGGAAAGTTATTCTGAATAATCTAGCTTAAAAATCTTTCTAATGCAATCAATTCTAATACATCAATCCCAGCTTCTGGTTGTACTTTCTAGGAAAACTAACTTTATGTATGTCTAAGAGACTTGAATGAAATCTTGAATAACAATATACTATCTTTAGAAAGGACTTCCTTATATAAGAAAAACAATGCCTATTGACAATTTGTGAAGGATATAAAACCATGAAGACAGTTTCTCATTTTCCTCTTTGCCTTTGCCTCTACATCCAGTATCAGAAACTGAGTGATCTGTTATCCTAGGTATGTTGTATTGGAAGAGAAATGTAACTTATTTGTATAACAGCAAAATTATCTTTGAGAATTTTAATTTCCTGAGGATTTTTCAAATCCTAATTAATCTATGGTGGCAAGGAATCGATACAAATGTTTATCCAAAATGATACCATTCAAGGCATGAACTTGAATTTAGAAACATGTTCTCAAAATTGTTTGTATGTGGAAAAATGTACAGACAAAGCCAAATAGGTAAAAAATGAATTAGAGACTCCTGGGCTAATTTACCATTTGTTATGTAGTTCCATTCCATAGATGACATTGTTCTTGAGTTGTAAGCACTTTGTACCTCAGTGCCATCTGGCTCAGCCTAGTTCAAGCACCATAAGGTGAACTGAACAGTTCGTGGTAGGAAATAGAGCTCTATAATTGTCACAATGTACTAGCACAAACCCAGAAGTCAGTAACTGCTTGACATTCCAGAAAACATTCTCATGGCAGTGAGTTAAACTTCATGGAATGTCTTTTTCCAGTTATGACGAAGTCATTTAGCAATGGTTACCTTTTGTGGAAGAAAATCTCAGTAAAAATTAAGTATCCCCAAGAAGACTTGAAGTTCATGCTTTTGTTTTTGAAATAGACACACTACTGATTTCACATACCTCATTTAAAGTGGAGAAAATACGAAATACATTGATGTGGTGGCTTCAGAAAGCAACACAGGGAGTTCCACTTTTAGTTTCTCCCTTTTTCCATTTGATTAGCAGATTGGTTGGATTGATGTGGGACTTGTGGAAGGCCTTCTGGTTCTCATCTTTAGTCAACTCAATATCTAACGAGTGATCATATCAGCCTCGCCTTCCTGGGGGCGCGGAGAAGAGCCTCTGAGAAACACTGGAGACTTTCAGGAACAAACGGTCAGACTCAGCCTTTGAACTCTCCACCTTAACCTTTGCTCAGTATTTCTCACTTCTGTATCTTGCTTCCCCACTCCTCAGTTCCTCATGCCATTTTATGTTTGCGCCTGCTCCAATGACAGAAACCACATTCCGAACCTCTTCTCCCCTGCGCTTCATGTCTTCCAATTCACTCAAGTTCTTCAGTTTCACTGGGTTCTTCAGCTAACCCCTGGATCTGTCCATATTCTTTCGGGATTGTAGTGTGAAGAAAGTCATCTATTTGGTTTTCCTACCAGCGAAGTTTGTCATCCTTGAATAATTGTAACTCCCAATGAGAAACATGTCATTCCTCAGGCACAATCAAATCTGGTTGCCTATGAGAAAACGTTTTGCTTCCTCAGAGCTTTCTCTATAGGTCTCCCACATATGTTTGTATCTTCTGCTCTCCCTATATAATGGTATGCAGAAAAAGTCTTTCCTCCTCAGATATGAATATGTTTAGGACAAATTCCCAACCATGGGTATTTGCAGTTTTTTGATATGCACAAGGCTGCTGATGGAGCGTACTGGCAAGGGAGCAAGGTGCGGTTGGTGGAAAGAATGAGAATTTGGTATTCAGGATCTATAAACTTAAAAAGCACTGGAGAGTGCTGATTATAGGGGACCCAATCTGTAAAACAGACCATTGAGATTAGGTGCCTTTGAGTAGATTCTGTTTCATAGTGACTTTACCTATAAGCGAAGAAAGCACTGTCCTTTCCTGTGCTAGCCTCACCGTGGTTCCTGTGTTGGAGACCATTCTTACAGTCACTGTGTCAATCCATCTTGTTGAAATCTTCCTATTTACTGCTAACCTGCTACTTTACTAAGTGTGATGTATTTCTCCAAGGACGAGCGCTTCCTGATAACACATGCAACGCACCCAAGATGAAGTCTCCCTCTCTATCCTTCTCAGAGGCATTCTGGCTACGCGTCTTCCAACAGAGTTGTTTTGTTCTTCTGGAAATCCATGTTGTATTCAATGTGTTTAGTTCACATAATAATTTAATACGGAAGCATATTAATGATTTAATAAATATTATGTTGGTTTCTACTTGATATCAATAATTTTTCTAGACAGTGTGGCTCACTCGTCATAATCTGAATGAACTCCACTTCCAAAACCATTGAATCAGGGATTCTACACTCTAATTATAGTTTTTTCCCTGCCACCTTACTTTTTGACTGTTCTTTGACTTTATCAGTGTGTCTTACCTACTTGCACCTCTCCCTTGTCTTATCCATAACGTTCTTCTCTTATCTTTACCATCTTCTTACTTATCCAGGAAGTCCAAGGCATCAATGGTCAGTAGCATCCTGCCAGGTTTTATAGCTTTCCTATCCCTGCATATTATTGTCACATTCATTAGTTGAAAACTTAAATATATTGAATGAAAATATCATTTATTTTATGTCTGGAGAACCAAGATGACAGAGGAAATTCCTCAACTGACTTTTAACACTTCATTAATTCAGTTAAGATTGGACGTGTAAAAGCCAATTAGAATGATCATGGTAAGAGAAGAAGATGCATTAGATTAGAATCAAAACATTGGAGAGGAAAGGAAATAGACTCAATAAATACTAGGTGGTACAATCTAATGAAGTTGATAATAGATTGAATGTGCTGGTTGAAGCCTGAACATTGAGAAAAAGATTATGTCATGAAAAACACTCAGCTATTTCAATGTTGTTGTTGTTAGGGGCCCTTGAGTTGTTTCTGACTCCTAGGGACCCTATGTGCACCTGCCTCACAATATGTTTCAGTCCATTGCTGTAGGCCCTGTATCAGTCCATCTTGTTGAGGGTCTCCCTTTTTTCCCCCCTGCCCCTATACTTTACCAAGCATGATGTCCTTTTCCAGATTAAAGTACACGAGTCTTGCCATCCTGATTCTAAGGAACATTCTGGTTGTACTTCTTCTAAGACAGATTTGCTTGTTCTTTTGGCCATACAGACGATTTTCGATATTATTTACCAGCACCAAAATTCAAATCCATTGATTCTCCTTCCCGCCTCCTTTTTTTAATGTTTAGCTTTCATGTGCATATGAGGTGATGATCAGAAGCACTGTAGTGCTTGGAGTAACATCCTTGCTTTTCAAAAATTTAAAGAGCTCTTGAGAAACAGATTTACCCAATGCTGCTTCCATGTGCATTGATTGTGGATTCAAGTAAGATAAAATTCTTGACAACTTCAATCTTTTCTGCATTTGTCATAGTGCTACCTATTAGCCCTGTTGTCAGCATTTTGGTCTTATTTATACTGTTATAATCATACGGAAGGATGTAATCCTTGATCTTCATTAGTAAGTGCTTCAAGTCCTTCTCATTTCAGCAAGTAAAATTGTGTCATCTGCATATCACAGATTGATAATAAACCTCCCTCCAAGCTTGATGCCATATTTCTCTTTATCGAATTCAGCTTCTCTGATGATTTGCTCAGCATACAGGTTGAATAAATATGATGAGAGGATACTACCCTGACACACACCTTTCCTGGTTTTAAACCACGCAGTATTCTTTCGTTCTATGTACGCAACTGCTTCTTGATCCTTGTACAACTTCTGAATGAGCACAATGAAGTGTGCTGGCATTCACATTCTTCTCAAGGTCTTAATATATATACAAGTTCTGCATGAGAACAATTAAGTATTCTGGAATTTCCTTTTTTTCTGAAGCCTGTCTATATAGTTCACACAATCCCATGCTTTAGTGTAGTCAATAAAACACATGCAAATATCTTTATGGTATGCTCTGAGTCCAGCCAAGATCTATCTGAGGTCAGCTATGAAATATTTTGTTCCTCATCTTCTGAATCTGTTCTGGAATTTCTGGCATTCCAGTAGAAATTTCAAAATGGAAAATATTGGGAACCAGATAAACATCTTAAACATAATCAACAATTTCGAGGTCATTTTATAACTGATAGTTTATAGCTGAAGCCATCACATAGATTAAAATAATCTAGAAAGAGAGTTCAGATCATATAGTGAGAAGGAAAGAGAGGTTCTGGTTCAAAATGGCCAAGTGATCACAGGAAAAGTCAATTCTTCTCCAAGAACCAGAAGAAAGTCATCAAGAAAGAGAAGATGGGTTGCATGATATTACAGAGAACAACTCAACTGATAAGTAGCCCAAACCCCCTGAGCTCCAGATTGTGGAACTTCAGGATAAGAGGACACGGGAAAAACATAGCTCTTCCTTCCACTGGACCTTGCTACTAATCTCACGGCCAACCTAAGAGACCTCTGAACTTCCCATCTGGTTTGAACTCCATACGCCTAGTCACACGATTTCTCACACAACCTCCTTGTCTCTTAGTTGGTGAGTGCCCCTCAGCTCATGAGCACCCTGGCTGTCAAACCCTTCTCAACTAGTGAGGATCCAATAGAATAACCACATAAAATAATTCACCTAGACGAATTGAGATTCATGCCAGGGATGCAAAGAGGATTTAACATTTGAGAAATAAGCATTGTAATCCACCACATAAACAAAGCATAAAACAAGAACCACATGAGCATATCAATAGTACAGAAAGAGTATTTGGTAACACTAAGCACCCATTTATGATAAAACAACAACAAAAAATAGTATTAGAAGGAAAATTCCTCAACATAATAAAGGCCATATACAAAAAAACCAACAGTCAATATCATGGTCACCATGGAAACAGAAAATATTTTCCCTGAAAACAGGAAGGAGACAAGGATGCCCCCTATCACCACTCTTATTCCACAGCATGCTGGCAGTCTTCACCAGAACCATTAGACAACCCAAAGAAAGCCAGGGAATGCAATGGGGCAAAGAGGAAGTGAAACTAACTATTTGAAGATGATATGATTCTATATAGAGAGAACCCAAACACTTCACAAAAAAGATTGTTGGCCACAATTGAGGGATTTAATAAGTGGCAAGATACAAGATCAGCAAGCAGAAACAAATTGGATTGTAAAGAAAGATCCAAAAAAAGACATTAAAAATCATCATTTACAATAGGCACAGAAAAGAAACAAAACACCTGGATATTTTCATTTGTATAGATTAACACTTTAGGTAACTGGACATTATTTACGTACATTAGCAATGAGAGTTGGAGACAGGGCAAACTTTCAATAATTCTCATTCACAAAGGCAGAACTGAGCTGCCCATGTCACAAAAAGGCAACGAGAATATGATAATAGCACATACCTGGTAGTCTTGAGTAGCCACAGATTGGGTATTCTCAAGGTAAGAATTTTGAACCATATACCACCTTCTTATTTGTAAAATCCAGTTTGACATAGAGACTTCGCCTCAACCAGGTCAATTTCCCATGATAGGGAGAGAGAAAAGACCCATCAGTTCATGCCATATAGCAGCATTCTACAGTCACTCCAAACCAATGGACAGTCTGACAAGAGTGCTTAGTGACACTTAGTGGGCACTCAAGTCAAGAGGCAGCAGGATAGAGGGCATGTCTGTCCTGGAGAAGACAACTACACTTTAGTTGGTGGGTAAACTGGGCAGGGCAGCTTGCCAATGAGAATAAAAGCTCAAAATTAATTATATAGTCCACCAGTGTGACAATAAGCTTGGTATTATGGCTCTAATTAGGCATTTTCTGCTTAGTTTGTATTTAGCCCTGGGTGATCCAGATTGTGTATGAAATACCATTGGCTAAATCAATGGTAATATCAATAGAACTGCTATATGGGATCATTTATAATATCTTTCAACAAAATAATGAAGTCTTTAAAGTGAACCAGGAACACATATAAACTCTTGGCATATGAATGGATTTTGAGCTTCTATGTAATTGTACACTTTAATGTAAGAACTGTTAGTTCTTATGACATGGTCTTGCTCTACCCCTCTGAAGGGATCACTGAAGATACGGGTGCTATAGCAAAGTGTGGTGAAGAAACCAGATGGTGTCTAGTTCTCAGAAGGAAGAGTGTCTGGGCTCTTAAAGGCTTATCTTAAAACAAGCAGCCATCTAAGTGAGGAATCAACTGTGTCCGTAGGAAGAAGTACACTAGCCCGTGTAATCCAAGGATTGTAACTAATAAAATCCAAGCCCAGAGGAGGAAATGGTATTAGAGCTTAAATTCTGAACACCTGGTTTGCAGAAGGCTGCAGATGACAGTGAAAATCTAAAACTCATTTGCAGGGTTCCCGGGGTAGATTGAGCCTCAGGTGAATTCCCTCTGACTATGGATCGGAAAGGCCTTGTTATCAGAAATCATAGGGTGGATTACCGAAGTTGTAGTTATGCAAAATGTGATGTTTGTCATTGATTTCCCTATTGATCTAATGTATAATTGCTTCAGTATAATAGTTCCTGCTTTGTTTTTGATGGAAGTTTTTCTCTGTTTCATTCTGTCATCATTGTTGGGGCATCTTGATTTTGTACATGAAACCCAGATTAGGTAACCCTCTCTAGACAACAGCTGGATTAATAGATTCAAAGGGGAGGCTGGCAGGAAATGGGGAGCTACCAATAAAGAGTTAAAGGAAGAAGAAATATCCTGGAACTGATTGTGGTGATGGTTGCATAAACGATGAATATAATTCAACTATTGAAATGTATGATATGTGAATTGTGTGTCAGTGAAACTGCTAAGAATAAGCGAATTAATTTTAACAAAGAAAGAGTCAAGGGATGAATCATAATACCACTTACATTTCAAGGCCAGGCAAAAGAGGAGCAACCAAAGTGTAAGATGGGAATTAAAGAATGCCCATAATTTGAACTTCCGCTACCTCAGTAAGAGCTGTTATGCTGTCACGATGAAGACAGAACACAATTTACATTACAAAACAAAATATCACTGCCGTTGAGCCAATTCCAAATCATCGCTACCCTGTAGGATAGGGTAGAATCGACTCTGTGGATTTCTAAGACTGCAACAATTCACAGGCACTTTCTACCCCTTCTTTATCCCTTGGAATCGCTGGTGGTTTTGAACTGCTGGCCGTGTGGTTAGCCCAATGTATAATCACTATGCCACCAGGGCTCCTTAAAACACAGTTTAGAGAGAATCAGTGACCAGTGCTGTTGAGGAAATGAAGAGAGCACATGCAGACGTCTGTAAAAGGAAAGACTAAGTTGAGATTGGGAGGGAATAAAATGGGGACAGGGAACATTTGTAGTACAGGAGCACCTAGGCATATTTATGTAGTGGTAGACACCAGTAGTTAAGGAAAGTCATGGATAGTACAGCTTAGATGGAATTACACAATTAAGGAGGAGGAAGGACCCTTTGGATTTTAACATAAATAACTAATACAGGAGGAGCGCAGATGCAGGTCACTGTGTGGGTTTTGGTGTAAACTGAGCAAGTCCCCACTGAATGCTTCTATTTTCTTATACGAATAAGATTAAGAGGAAAATTGACCAGAGACCTGGAAGAGTTATGATATTTTGATGTATCTGCAGACAGCATGAGAGTCAGAATTTTCATTTCAGAATTTCACTGTGACATTAAATTTTTTTATTTGTGATATTGACTGTATGATATAGGCTTTCTTTTGACAAGAAAATAAAACAAAACAAAGCAAAACTACTCTTCAGTTTTGTTAAATTGGGAAAGGTTATATGTATTTTAAAATAATTTAAGTCATTAAAACAATGACATTAAAAATATTTGTAATAGGATGTTAAATGCAAAAGAAAAAATTATGAATGGTATTGTGTTAGTCTGGGTAAACTAGGGAAACAAATCCATATAAAGGGTAAATGTACATTAAGAAAGCATCCCAACCCAGT
>NW_022103904.1:6345805-6370904 GCF_000313985.2 Echinops telfairi
ACAATGGCAGCAACACCCACAAACTAAGAAGTCACTGACATATGAAATCAAAGAAGAAGAAAAAAAAGAAAGAAAAGCCTGTTAATAGTTCAAGGTCTGTTTGTTGACCTTTAGGCATGTTTTCCGAAACAGTCTGATGGGGTGCCATACCCTGGCCCCAAAGTCCATCCTTGATACTCCCTTGGGACCTTCTTGCTCTGCTTCCCCCGCTGCTCTATTGCACGCCCCCAGTGTTTTGCCTCAGTGTGGTGGGGTCAGCTTGGTCACACATCCCACACTGTGTCTCCAGTGCTGTCCCATGTAGGGCCATGGGTCAGTGCAGGATGTCGCATCTTGCAGTGAGGCTGGCCATATGGTCCTCTCTGTGTATTGGCTGCTCCAAGCCGGGCTGTTGTCCTCTGAGCTTGGTGGGCCCTGGTGTGCTCCACTCCCTTCTCCCCCTTCATTTGCTTCAGCTTCCTTCTGGGTATGGTAGGTCAGTTCCTTTCCCTCACCAGACGATCTATTTGATTTTCTGTGGCACTGGTGAAATTGTTTCCTAGAGGGACAATGTTTTATTTCTAAATGTTTTCTAAAATGTGTTTATTCAGTCTATATTTTCTAATGATGTTTTACTAATTATTTCTGCTGTAAATTTTTAAATTTTATATTGGTAAAGATATAGTTCATGGTTATGGTGGAGACTTAAGGTGGAAAACAAGCATTTTTTCATTTATTAAAAATAAGTACCCAAATGCCCATAAGCCATGGAGCATGTCATAGAGAAAATTTGATACATTTTCTTACATTATAGTTAGTATATATTATGACTTCACAGTTACTTCCTCACTCCTCATTTTGCCTCCCCCACCTCCAGAGCAAGCAAATAAACTAAACTGCATAACTTGACAGTTATATTTATAATTTATTGGGAAACCTCAATGCAAAAATCCTACATGTCTCATGCACATCTTTGTTGCAGACATTTGAAGAAGACTAATACAAAAACAAATTCACTGTCTTTGAATAGCTTCCAGCACAATGTGACCCTTTGGATACAGAGGGATAAAAGAGAAACTCCCTTCACCCACTTTTCTGTTGTCCATCCCCCAGGGAGGAGGTCACATGTAGATCCTTGTAATCACTTCCCCCTTTCCAACCCACTGTCCCTCTACCCTCCCAGTATCGCCACTCACACCGCTGGTCCTGAAGGGATCATCTGCCCTGGATTCACTGTGTTTCCAGTTCCTATCTGTACCAGTGTACATCCTCTGGTCTAGCCAGACTTGCAAAGTAGAATTGGGATTATGATAGTGGAGGTGGGGGCTGGGGAGGGGGGAAGAAGCATTTAGGAACCGGAGGAAAGTTGTATTTTTCTTCATTGCTACATCGCACCCAGACCTCCTCCCTGTGGGATGGACAACAAAAAGGGGGTGAAGGGAGACATTGGACAGTGTAAGACATGACAAAATAATAATTTATAAATTATCAAGGGTTCATGAGGGAGGGGGGAGTGGGGAGGGAGGGGGGGAAATGAGCTGCTGCCCAAGGGCTTAAGTGGGGAGCAAATGTTTTGAGAATGATGAGAGCAATGAATGTACAAATGTGCTTTACACAATTGATGTATGGATGGAGTGTGGTAAGAGTTGTATGAGCCCCTAATAAAATGATTAAAAAGAAGAAGAAGAAAAAAAGAAAGAGAAACTCAAGATAGCTTAAGAAGACTGTGAGAATCCATGGAACTTTCTATTTTTCATTGCTGATAATGATAATTTTACTGGAGATTTGAGCCTATATATGTGTAGAAGATATAAGGATTCATGACAATGAAAAGATGAAAGGTGATGGAACCAGGTTCTAGAGGAAATAGGTGAGAGGGGTCAAAGGCATTGGCATGACTAATGTAAGCTCAAAAAGTACAATGGTCGTAGAGGATAAGCTACTTAATGCACAAATTCTGGGTTGAGATCCAGACATTTTAGCAGGGATGTGACCCAACTCAGGGATGCATATGACAGCCAACTAAAAAGGACGGGAAAAGAGAAGGAGAAGATAAAGACAAAACCCCCCAAAAAAACAATAACAGGGTGATGGGAAACAGGACACTAGTACACTCACAGGGATGATATTGTTTATATCTCCAGAGGATAGGGAGAAAGGGAATAGACCCCATCCCAGAGTGCCAAGCCTTAAGTGCCAATACACTGGCATGGAGCAGTGAACTGACAAGAGAGGACAATGAGGCTGGGCCCAAGCTGAGCTATGTTGACCCCTTCCCCAGAAGACAGCAATACAGAGGACAGCACTGAAGATATAGCCCAGGGAGGGAGGTGGGTCTGTCCAGACCACATGGGAGCGAACTAAGAGAGAGAGAGAGAGAGAGAGAGAGAACGAACCTCATCATGGCCCACCAAGGCCCAGGAAAACATCCCTCTCAGAACAGCCAATGCACAGGGAGGACTGTAGGGCTGGCCCCACCACACAACATTCCCTCACTGACCCATAGCACTATGGGGGACAGCACTGGAGACACTGTGCGGAAAGTATGCCCGGTCTGCCCCATGTGTAGCAGAGTGAAATGCAAAGGGAGGTCAGAGGGCAGCAAGGGGAGCAAAGTAACCAAGTCTTCGATGGATCCTGAAAATAGAATTATGACTTGCTGGACAAGGCGTGGCACCTCATCAGCCTTGATCAGAAAACCTGTATATACTCAAGTATAAGCCGACCCAAATAGCAACAGAGGCACCTAATTTTACCACAAAAACTGCACAAAAATGTGCTGAAAAACTAGGCTTATACTCGAGTATATATGGTACATAAGGGTCATGTGTTAGTCTAGGATGACTAGGGAAACAAATCCAGAGACATTCATATGTGTATAAGACAGAGCTATATGTACAAGAACAGTTGAATATTGAGAAAACATCCCAGCCCAGTCCAGATCAAGTCCATAAGTCCGATATTAACCCATATGTCTGATACCAGTTTATAAAAACCTCTTCAGACTCATGAAACATATGCAGTGATGCTGAGTGCAGGAAGATCACAGGCTAGTAGGTGGGAAGTCTTCTGGATCCAGTGGCGTTGTAAGCATCTCAGTGCTGGCAGGGGTCTCCACATGGCTTCTCTGGCTTCAGAGGTCTGGCTCCATCAGCCTCTTTCCATGTGTCTTCTCTACAGGGATGTCTCACAGGGAGTGAGCAGAGAGAGAGAGAGAGAGAGAGAGTGTATGTCTCCCACCTCCAAAGAACAAATATAGAGTTCCCAGAATCCTCAGGAGTAGGCCATGCTCACACAGAGTCCTCTGACTATATCCTGATTGACAGACTAGACTCCACCCTACACTCTTAATCCTCAAATTGACACCAGATTATGTAGCTACCACAGGTCAGAAGACAGAATTTGAACTATTGGTTTTTATTTCTTGTTTTGTTTTGCCCTATGTCTATCTATATAAGATAGGTGCGATGAACAATCCCAAGGAGAAAAGGGGATCATCAGTTCAGGGGGAACCTGGGAGAGGAGGAGCCAGGGAGCGGGAGTGGGGAGCCAACAAACTCAGGAATAAGGGAACAGCAAGAGATCTAAAATTGATAGCGAAGAGAATGTATAAATGCCTTGTGGGGCTTAATCAAGTGCAGTGTGTACGAGAGGAATTACTGAGAGTCAAATGGAGGGTGAGCATGATGGTGGGATAGGAGGAAACAGAGGAAATGGAAGAAAGAAATAGGAAGCAAAAACTATTTTTAGAGGTATAGCTATAGGCATGTATATATGTAAATGTACTCATTTATAATGAAAGGGATAGAGGCCAGTGTACATATATTTATTATGTTAAGTATTAAGATAACACATGGACTTTGGACCTTTACCCAAATCCTCCCTTAACACAAGAACACTTTGTTTTAATAACCTGGCACTGTTTGGTACTCACCTTCCCGACATTGCTGAAGACAATATGGGTGCATACAAATGTGGTGAAGAGAGCAGATGGTTCCCGGCTATCAAAAGATATAGTGTCTGGGGTCTTAAAGGCTGGAATGTAAACAAGCAGCCACCCAGCAGGGAAGCAAATAAACCCATGTGGAAGAAGCACACCAGCCTGTGTTACCATGGGGTGTCGACAGGATCAGGTATCAGTTATCAAAGGATCCAAAACAAACGACTATATTGATGAGAATGAGGGGGTTTGGAATGGAGACGCAAAGCCCATATGTGGACAATTGGATATCCCCCCACAGAAGGGTTATAAGGGATGATTCAACCGAGCTGTAGTATAGCACCAACAAAATACACATCATTCCTCTAGTTCCTGAATGATTCCCCACCCCCACTACCATGACCCAGTTCTACCTTACAAATCCGGCTAGACCGGAGGACATACATTGGTACAGATAAGAGCTTGCAACTCAGCGAATCCAGGACAGAATAAGCCCCTCCTGAACAGTAGCGGGAGTAATGATATCATGAGGGTAGAGGTATAGTTGGGGAGGGGAAATGGGGAGAAAAGGAAAACCCATAACAAGGTTGGATATATTGCCCCCCAAAAGGGAATGAATAACAGAAATGTGGATGAAGGGAAACAATGGGATGTGTTAGATACAAAATAATAATAACTATATAATGGATCAAGGATTGATGAGGGTGGGAGGGTGGGGAAAAAAGAGGAGCTTATACCAAGGGCTCAAGTAGAAAATGTTTTGGAAATGATGATGGCAACATATGTATAAATTTGCTTGATACAATTCATGTATGGAATGTTATAAGAGCTGTAAGAGCCCCCAATAAAAGTGATTAAAAAAAAAAGATGGCATCGAAGTAAGCATTGAGAAGAAAGGTAGATAATATTTTTTTAGTATTAACAGTAAGTGAATAAAGAGTAAGTAAAAGTAGTGTACTTTTGAATAGAAGGGAAAGAAATTCAAGGAAATTTCCCACTTAGGAAAGTAGGAAGGATGTCTCTTATGGTTAAGTTGGTTTAGCTAACCTGTACTGTGATCAAACGGAGAAAAAGATGTGCAGAAAAATTACCCAAACACTCCAGGATTATGGGTATTAAATATCAATTATTTATATGACTGTTGCTGTCCAAAAGAGTATACAATGTGACTTTTAAAAGTTGATGGAATAATTCAATTATTTTTTCCATTTTCCATGAAGTATTTGAAATTCACCATATCTTTAAAAACAGGGACATTTATAGGCATGTAAACTCATGTGAGGTCTAATATATATTTTTTCAATTACTCCAAGTGAAAGTTGCTTATAAATTTAGCATCTATAATCTTCAAAGGAGAAATGTGCATCTACCAGTTTACTTACTAGCTCTTTCTCTCTTTCTCTCACTCCTTGTCTACCTCTTCTTTCCTTCCTTTTTCTTTACCAATCTTCCTATTTTCAATTTATTCTTCTTACCCTTTGTAGGAAGCAGTATATCTGCTTTCCTTTTGTCTTACAAGGAAAAATAGAAACAAGACATAAATACTTGTGACAATTTGACATTTATCCATAGTATTACTGATCATCAGGAGAAAGATAGGGCTTTCTGCTCCCATAAACAGTTCTGTTTCAGAAACTCACAGTGACAGTTCTACTCTGTCTTTTAGGGTCACCATGAGTTGGCATTGACACAATGGCAGTGAGTGAGTGAGTGAGTGAGTATTCTGAATACAAGGAGGGCAGGTGGCATAGTGGATTATGGAGTGGGTTGCTAAACACAAGGCTAGCAGTTCTAACCCACTAGTCACTCCCAGAGAAAGATGAGGCTTTTTGATTTACAACCTTGGAAATCCAAGGTGGCAGTTCTACCCTGTCCTTTAGTAAGTCTATGAGCCAGAACTGACTTGATGGAAGTAGGTTTTTTTTGTTTTGTTGTGTTTTTTAACTAAATACTCAAGCATTGGACCGCTAACCACGATGTTGGTGATTCAGAACTACCAGGCACTTTGAGAGAAATATTTGTAGCCTCAGCAGCCCTGTGTGGAGTATCTGTGTGTCATAGCCTCTTCATGAGTTGGCATTATTTGGATGACAGCGAGTTTGGATTTGGGGCATGTCTCTGAATCAGCAGCACGGCAGAGGGTTTGTTGTTTTGGAGTTTATACTAAACACAAGGAGCCCTGGAGGCACAGTGAGTTAAGTATTTGGGCTGCTAACCACAAAAGAATCGGTTCAAACCCTCTAGCCACTCCTCAAGAGAAAGCTGACATGGTCAGTTTGGGTAATGATTGACAGTCTTGAAGCCTTAAGGATCAGTTCTAGTCTGTTGCACATCGGGCTCCTCTGAGTCGGGATGGACTCAGTGGCAGTGTGTTTTGTTGAAGGTACACTGACTAAAGAATTTGTGAGTTCAAATGGAGGTACAGTTCTTTATATTTCTATGTCACTGTTTTTCCTTCAAGGTTATAAGTTAGTGGAAGAGTTATAAATTACTTTGAAGATTACATATAAAACAGCTATTAACATTGCTTTAGACCAAAGCTTTCTATATAGAACTTTTATAAATTAAAGGAAAATTTTACTATATCTCAGTATATACACTTACATATTTATTTATTTATTTTAGGCTTTTAAAACCAAGGATGGCTACCTAGTGGTCGGGTCAGGAAATAATCAACAGTTTGCTACCATGTGCAAGGTAATCTATAATCATTGGGATGGGCAGATGATGTATGTGCTGACTCAATTTGTATAAAGTCAGGTAAGTTTAGTATTGCATAAGACAAAGGTTACATATTCAATTCAGCATCTCCTGAGTCGACCCCTGGAAGTTTACCATTTTCACATTGATACATTGTAAGGCTGGGTCTGAATCAGCATCCTAGTTACATTATACAAACACTTACAATGTTTCATAAAATATATTAGACATTTTTGTTTTCTTTCTGGCTGTATTTTGAAATTAAGAATCATAGTGTCTTTTGTCTTCTAAAATTTGACCTGCCTACTAGTCCAAACAAAAAGGGAAAGCAAAATCTATTTGAAATGAATGGTTAACATTGGATTATTTTTATAACTGTCTGAGGTTTCATTAGGCCAAAATCTACTACCACAGCTATTTTATTACCATTAAAAACAAGCAAACAAACAAAAATATATTAGCTGTTGTTTCATGAGTACTTTTTTGCAAAATTAATGTTTTAAGGTCTGGGTAATCAAGGCTATATCCCAAAATTCTGCTCCTTAGCAAAGCCTTTAACAAAGGCCCTGGGAGCAGTTAAAATAACTTTATGTTGAAGATTTTCTAAGTATTTATCATAGAATATACTTATGAAGATTTTATTTTGGGGATTTGGTATTTTCACTATTAATTCAGACTTTTGTTTTTTGCTTTTATTCAAGGCCTTAGGTTTCAGCTTACTTTTTCCAGTTCTGATTTCAGGAATAGAACGGATTTTTTCTAGCTTAAATAAAAGCAGCTATAAAATTTTTTTCTTGCATGCAGCCACAGTTCCCACCAATTGAGGATTTTATTTTGATTGGAAGTTTATTGTTTGTACTAAGCATATTACCATGAACTTTCAGGTTAGCGAGAGATGCCTGTGAATTCCTTAAGGGAATCTTATTTATTGTAGGCCACTTATTATGTACAAAAATCATTTATTACTATGCCTCCTTTGAATGAGAGGTTAATGATGAGAGCTAAAAACCACAGCAAAGGGGTGGGAAGCACCGTGGAGAAGGTGACAAATGGAGATGGTTCCGACTGCAGGAGGGGCTGGAACATCTAAGGCGGGAAAGAGGGGAGGTTTTATAACGGGACTCTGAGCAAGTCGAGAAAACGGGTTCAAACATTTGATCTGGGATCAAAGAATCTTTATTATGAACGGTCAGTGTTAAAATATGAAACATACGGAAGCTGTTGCCTGTGCAGTCCTTGCGTACTCGAGCTGCAGAAACGTAAAGCCAGTTCATTGCTATAAACGAGTACAGATTTTCTTCCCGGGCCATATGTTTTGGAGTTTGCTCTCTGCAGAAGAAAAAAAAAATTACTGCTTGACATATTCTTCACTGTTGTTGAAAATAGCTGAGTTCTTTTTATTTTTAATTTCGATCAATTTGAAACTTTTGAACTTCTTCATAAATATCCATAAGTACATTTTTTAAGAATAAAATTAATTTCAAAGCAGATTATATGTCATAAGTTTTTGTACTAAAGTATGACTGACTTATCATTAGGATGTGTTATTACACTGTGTTTTTTTCTCAAGGAGATCTGTTTTAAAGGAAGGTTTTAGAGAACGGCATGCTTGGCATTGGTGTTTTCTCCGTGTGTGAGTTAGGAATGATGATCCCTGTTATGAGCCATTAAGGAAATATGTAAAACTCATTGAGTGCTTCAGAGGAAAAGTTTGATGCACAGGATTATAGTGTGATTTATGTTGGTTAATAGGCATTCTGGGTGAATGTTGCAATCTTATCAACTCATTTAACCTTCATACTTATATGCAAATTGTCCCTAAAAATATTTTCACATAGAAAAGCAAAGCAAAACAAATAACCATTTCTCTCCCCTCCCATTAGATTTCTCTCTCCCCACTTCCTGTGCCTCTCCGTGCCATCGAATCGATGCCGACTCATAGCAACCCCACACAACAGGGTAGAGCTGCCCCAGTGAGTGTCTGAGACTGTACCTTTTTTTTTTTTTGAGTAGGAAGCCCACCCTTTAGGTATATAGAGTGAGTGAGAAAATCTAAGTATTTCATATTCAGATTTATCTATCACTGATGGAAATTGTCATCCAAACTGAACTTTTAGATAAGGTTGCCAGTGTTTTACTGTGAACCCATCAAAATTATTGTCAAGCCAAGTAAAGGCCATTATCAAAAAAGGGCAGCTCTAGCTCTTTGGGTGAAATGAAATAATATTGTTTATGATAAATGAACAGACTTTACTTGAGTCTCCTTTCTTTTCCAAATTGAATTTGAAGAGCTTATTGACTCATACTTATTTGGGAGTTCCCATTGGCATGGGTTGGAGTGGGAGAAGGTGTTGGGCTTATGACTCGGGGGTTAAGAAAGTCTTCCTGTATATAAAGTGAACTTTGGCTTATAACAAATCCTATTTTATGCCCCTGCGCATGATGCAGACAACTAAGAAACGTGAGCATATGTAGCCTATTTTAAACTGCTTGATGCCAACACTAATGGGCATTCCTACTTGAAGAACATAGATGTACATTTAAACATTATTTAGACTGAAAGTTTATTTTTTTATTGGAGATAGTATACATTGGTTCTAAACTACAGTTTACAAAGGAATCTTCATCAGTTATATTCTCAGGGATTTTGATTTAGCATATTTTAGATGGGGCACAGAAAACTCCCATTTCAATAAGCATTGAGTTGTTTTTGGAGCAGTAGTCTGAAGACATTGTCATATACTTCTTAAAGTAGAATATCAACTTTATCACTAGTTAGGTGACCTCTGGCAAGAAACTTAATCTCATTTAAGCATCTGTTCCATCATGAATAGAACATAGATTACAATATATAATAGTCCTAATATGTAACTTTAGGGGTTTTATAAGAGTTTGATTACAAAAGATAAGTAAAACCCTTAGCACAGTCTTGGCTCACAGTATGCATTTAATAAATGTTAGGTGTAGAGATGGAGTAAGCACACTCATACTGAACATATAATACAAGTAGGATAGAATGAACGGGATATTTATTTGAAGACTCTGAAATGACTTTGTGGTTAGCAGTTCAATGCTTGCCCAACAATGCTACCAGGATTTCTTCACTCACGCACACACTCAATCCCTGTCATTGAGTTGATGCCAACTCATAGCCACCTATAGGACAGAGTTGAACTGCTGCTGTGGGTTTCTTTAAAGGAGTAGAAAGCCCACCTTCATCCCCCTTTACCTATGGCATTATCCTGTATCTGTCTCATTAGTCTCTGGTTCTTTGGAGTTGAGCCAACAGCCCATCATATTGCTGCCAACCTTGGGGCACATCAGAGTCTGCCTTCTGACCGGCCAAGGTTGGATTCACCCCCCTCGGCATCCACAGCTATGGCCTTCCTCCTTCAACTTCCTGCTTCCTGGTATGTTAGCCCCAGAAGCTATGTGAGTCAGGAAAAATCTCCAAATTAACTTCCGACCCATAAACATGAACCAGACTGGACTTACTTGCTTCTACAACTGTGTTTTCTACTTTACTTCCCTGTTTTACATCCCTAGAGAACCTGTAAAGATTTGCATCCTCAGAAATCATATATAAGGATGTTATGAGTTGGAATTGACTCGATGGCAGTGATATTTATCTTAAAAGGTAGCTTTACCTAATATAAGCACTAAACTATAAAATACTCAGAGGAAAGTATATTCGTAATATATGACCCAAAACCATGAATAAAAAAACAAATTGGACTTTATCAAAATAAAAATTTTGTTCATCAAAGGAACTTACCAAGGAAATTAAAAGACAATCTATAAATAGAATATATTTTCAAATTCTATATCTGATTAGGATTTAATATTTAGAAACTATAAAGAGCTTTTATAACTGAACACCAAAAAATAAGCAATGCAATTTTTTAAAGGACAAAAGATTTGAATAGAATTTATTTAAAGAAAATATTCAAATGGTCAGAAAGTGCATGAAAAATGCTCAATATCATTTGTCAATAGGAAAATGTAAATCAAGACCAAACACTCAATAGAATGGTGTGTTAGGCCTGGTTGATTAGAGAAACAAATCCAGAGACACTCATATATATTTAAGAGAGAGTTTTATATCAAAGAGTGATTGTGTATTAAAGAAGTTAACAGGTTCAATGCTGGTGAGAAATGCTCTGGATATATTTGTTCAGTCAGTTCAAGTACAAGTACAAGTTACAAAGTTCTTTCAGGGCTGCTAATCAATGCCCAAAGGGCCTACTACTTCCCTGGAATCCTCAATCTAAAGGCATTTACCTCCAGCTGTAGGGGTCAACAAACCCAGCTCCCCCAGTTAAGTGCCCAGAGGCACCCTATTCCACAAACCAGCCTTGTGCCCCAAAGCATTCGACGTTACTCTCTCTGTGGGATAGGAAGTCCATCACTCTGTCTCATGCTTTGGCCCCTGGTTAGATTGCTGCTGCTACTTCTTTTCCACTCCTCAGAGGTCAAATCTGTCTTCTGGATAAAGGAGGTTTACCGCACAGGGATATTATGGTCCAAAGGACACACTTTACTTCTGGCTCTTGCTTTAGTGAAATTCCACCATCTGGCTTCTGAGAGGGCTCATTTTATATACAGTAGGATGGCAATTACAACGAATCTCTGTTACAAGCGCTTACAATTGAATTCTATCAGTATCTCCCCCACCTTCTCTTATTCTGACCCATCAGGAAAAGGTTATTTGGTGGGAGTTACAGAAACTGTTTAGAAGAGCCACATTAAATAAATAGCTGCCCTGTTACCTCAGTATTTACATTGTTCTTTTCAGTATAGAATTAGATTGCCAGGCCTTTCTTCCAAAGTACAGCTGGGTGTTCTCAAACTTCCACCCTTTCACTTAGCAACTGAATCATTTACACCATCCAGGGACTCAAGATGGCAAGGTTTTGGAGAAACATAGCGGGAAGGAGAAACAGGGGAGTAAAAAGTTGGGTAGAAGGGAGTGGACCAAGATTAGGGTGATCAGAATAGTTACTTTAAAAGATGAAATTTGAACCAACTCAATGAAAGAGACAAGGAATTTGCTATCAGGACATCTCGTGGAAGTTGTTTCATGCAGAGGAAGTGATCAGTACAAAACTCAGAGGGAGACTCATGATAGACTTGTTTCTAGAACAGCAAGAAGCCAGTGTGGCTGCAACTGAAGGAGGATAAGGGTTTTAGGAAAGGATGTCAGAGAACTGGTTGTTGTTGCTACTGGTTAGTGTGAAAGGTGTCATCCTGTTTGGAACATTTTGGACCATCACAAGCAGTGTGGCCTTTTCTCTGAGGGAACTGGAGCGCCATTAGACAACAGGAGTATGAAAATGATGCAATTTCTGTTACTGTGTCTCTGTATTTTTCAGAGTATTTTCTGCCTCCCTTCCTCTTTTCTTTCCTCTGTCATCCCTTCTACGGAACCTCCCTTTTAAAACAAGAGTCTGACTCTTTATTTTTGGGGTCAAACAGTTACTAGTCAGGCAATGTTACATTTGTTTAGCACTTAATATTTTCACATACACTCACATACATTAGTTAGTGTTATCTCAGGAACCACTCTTTTCAATCCAAGAGAATCGTATGATCACACCACTTGGAGTCCTGGAGGAATATTTTGGGTGTTGGCATAGCTGAAGACACCATAGCTGAAGTCAGAGGGCTAACTTCTTTGACCCATGCTTTACATGAACTTTCACACAGAACAGAGATCCAATAAGTCAAACACAGAGAAGGGCACACAGGATTCCCAGTTACCCTGGAGTACCAATCACTCAACCGTTTTTTATGTAGTTCTTAGATTATTGGGGGTGAGGCCAGGTTTATAATCTTAATCTGTGATTTAGTGAAGTCACTGTTCTTTCTTGAAGTGACTTATTCACTCTTTGGAAGGTAGGGGTTCTGACTCCTGGAAAAGCCTTGACACCAATTCTGAAATCAGATTGGTAATGAGGAGTTTTTAAAAAAATGGCACTGTATATAGTATCACTCTTTAACATCCAGTGGGGGAATTCTGTCTTTATTATTCCTCGAGGAAATGACTAAGTGAAATATGTCAAAAAGAAATCACACAATTGAGATGGTCTCTTTCCTCCAGAGAAACTTTTTACTTCTCTCTCCTTCATAAGATGAATGACTTGATTTTATTTAAACTGTGGGAAACAATTAAAAATCAAAACTATTCAATGCTTATGTTTAAAGCAAATACGTTAATAGATGGGAGGAAGCTTTCACTAGGCCACATGGCCTGCCCTTAGCACATAAATAGGCCTTCGGACTTTCCAGCACTGCTGCTAACACTGCTTTGATACAGTGTTTTCTCTATTTTTTTCTGTTTTTAATTTTTTACTACAGTTTGGGTGAAAGTTTACAGAGCAAATGAGTTTCCCATCCAACAATTTATACACATTTAATTTCAAGTACAGTATTGTCAAAGTGATAGAATTAATCCCACTTCTCCCTGGTTTACAGGCTTCTGTTTGTCTTTCTTGCCCCTTTCTGCCTTCTACACTTTGTTTTTAGTCAAATGAGGCCTGTTTAGCCTCATGAGTGTTATAACCAATGCCATTGAGTGGGTTCCTACTCAGCGACACTGTGGGACAGAGGAGAATTGCCTCTTAGGGTTCCTGAGAATGTATATCTCAGGAGCAGAAAGCTGCATCATTGTCTCATGGAGCTACTGGTGGGTTTGAATTGCTGACCTTGAGGTTAGCAGGCCACACATAGCCTCCCTGAGACACATAAGTATGATCTTTGTAATGTTTTTTTTTCTCCCCTCTCTCTGTTTAGGATTTTCTCCTGTGATCCTGTTCAGAGCAGTCAGCAGTGGTAGCCAGGCACCATCGAATGCTTCTGGTCTCCAGGTGGTGGTTGTTAGGTGCCATTGAGCTAGTTCCAACTAATAGTGACCCTGTGAGCAAACACTGCCTGGTCCTGTGCCATCGTCACAATTGTTGCAGCCCCTGTGTCACTCCATCCTGTTGTGGGCCTTCCTCTTTCTGCCGCCCCTCCCTTTTACCAAGTACAGTGAACCCTCGTTTATCGCGGTTAATCGGTTCTAGACCCTACCGTGATAAATGAAATTCCGCGAAGTAGGATTCCTTATTTGTAAATCAAATATTTTCGTAGTTAGAGCATAGAGGACATGAAAAAACACCCTTTAGTCACCATTACACTCGTACTACCCAATTTATTAAACGAAAAGGAAAATACAGTACAACATTTTGGATGTTACAATTATCATTTATTATATTATTTATGGCATCAAGCGTGTACAGTATGAGCCAATCAGTGGCAGTAATGACAGAGCATGCACTGTTACGCAAAAACCGCGATAGAGTGAAGCCGCGGAAGTCGAAGTGCGAAGTGGCGAGGGTTCACTGTATGTACTTCTCCAGGGGCTGGTTTCTGCTGCTGATCTGTCCAAAGTACATGAGACGCGGTCTCGCAGTCCTTGTCTCGAAGGAGAACTGTGGCGCTTCTTATCCCAAGACAGAGCTCTTCTTCAGGCAGCCCATGCAGTTTCAATATTCTTGCTGTGACCATAGTGCGAAGGCATCTGTTTTCCTTTGGTCTTCCTCATTCAGTATCCAACTTTCACATGCATATGAGGCAATTAAGAATACCATGCCTTGGGTCAAGGACACCTTAGTCCTTAAAGTAATATCCTTGCCTTTCAATACTTTAAAGAGGTCTTGTGCGGCAGATTTACCTAAGATATTATGTGGTTTAATCTCTTCATTGCAGTTTCCATGAACTTTGATTGTACATTCAAGCAAGATGAAATCCTTGACAACTTCAAGTTCTTTCTTCATTATCACGGTGTTACTTACCTATTGGTCTACTGTGCAGGTTTTGGTCTTCTTTCATTGAATTGTAATTCACACTGGAGACTGCAGTCCTTGATCTTCATCATAAGTGCTTCAAGTCCCACTCACTTCCAGCAGTTAAGGTCGTGTCACCTGCACATTGCAGATTGTTAATAAGCCTCCCTCCAACCCTGATACCGTATCCTTTTTCCTATAATCTAGCATCTCTGATGATTTGTCAGCACACAAATTGAATAAGTATGATGAGAGATATGACCCTCATACACACCTTTCCAGATGTTGAACCTTTCAATGGATCCAGATGTTAGAGTCTGTATTTTGTGTTATCCATTAGTCCTTTGGACTAATTATTTACTTTAGTCTTTGATTTTTTTCACTCTTCTTTGCTTCAGACAGGGAGGGGCCAATAGTTGCACCTGAGATAGATGCTTAAAAACTCTTAAGACCAGTTGCTACTAACCAACACATTACCTTTGTTGACTATGTTACCCAAGTTGACCTAGATGTTTCCCAAGTTTAGGGAATCATTTCCTCCAAGTGTTTGACTATAGCTATGAAGTTTACAGAACTTTGCCCCCAGTATGCTCTACAATATCCTTGGATATATTTGTAACACATATAAATACAAGCATACATGTAGGAATATCTTCTGTCAAAATCTATGTATAATCCTTGGTGTACTCTCATTTGGTTTATCCTAACTGTTTAGCTTTCATATATGTCTATTTATATACTCATGTATTTTTACATGTAAATATCTTCTTGTCTTTTTACGATAGCGATCTTATATAATTTTTGCCATTTTGTGGTTGCCTAATTTCACTCAGCATATATAATATCCTCTGTATTAATTCATGTTATGAAGTGTATCACAGATTCATCATTAATCTCTAACATTCCTTAATATTTTTGCTGATTTATTCACTGATATGCACTTAGATTGCTTCTGTCTTTTTGCTTTTGTGAATTATTCTGTATATGAGTGTGCATGTATCTATTCACATCATAGCTATTATATTTTTAGGATATATACCTAGTGGCGATATTGCTGAATTTACTCATTCTTTTTAAAACTCATTTTCCATTCCAAATACACTTGGTATTTTCATTACAGTCTTGTTAAAATGGCAAG
The DNA here is from genome assembly GCF_000313985.2 of Echinops telfairi. Classification (NCBI taxonomy): domain Eukaryota; kingdom Metazoa; phylum Chordata; class Mammalia; order Afrosoricida; family Tenrecidae; genus Echinops; species Echinops telfairi. Next base: position 6,361,389 of record NW_022103904.1, read on the forward strand.
ATCTCTGAAATGACATACAAGGTATATTTTCCTTTTAACGAGGAGTGAAAGGGAGAGATATGAAAGTATTTCTCTTCATTATTCCTTCAGAGAGACATATTGAAGAAAAAGAAGGACTATCTTTTAATTTGACATTGTTTTATTGGTGAACATTTTGGATAAATGTATATGCTTTCAATTTATTTTAGCACTGTGTCCAAATATCCTGGATAGGATACTGTGAAAGATAATATCTTATTTATGTGTGATAAAAATAAGTGGGTGTATTCATAAGGTATATGTTGATTTTGAGCCTCATTTTAGTGAATGCATGCACTTATGAGATTGGGTTTCCAAGGTAGTTCAATATGACCCTGTTTTGTACCTTTCATCCCTACTTTCTCTAAGACCAAATCCAGACCACTTGCTATTGAACCAAACTTATGGTGACACTGAGTATCAGAGTAGAACTGTACTACATAAGGCTTTCAATGGCTAATATTTCAGTAAACCAGTAGCTTTAAAAATTTTTGCTTTTGGAGGTAGCTCTTTGTGCACTTGGACTTCTAACTTTTTGATTAATAGCTGGATGTGTTAAATATCCCACCACCCAGGGACGGTGTCCTCTAGCCATGACCTATTATAGTTTTTTATCTCTCTGTGATCATTTATGGGCACAAAAACTGAATGGATTTTGATACCCTTTCTTCAGTGCTGCCATGAGTGTCATAGAGCCTACCAAAGAATGTGTATGGCAGTGACTAGCACACTCTGAGTACTAGCACCTATAATCAAGACATGAAAATTCTCTCAGCTACATTTTAAAATAATTTTTCTCTTTTAGATCCTGAATTTGCCTGAGTTGATTGATGACATCAAATATAAAACTAACCACCTCCGGGTACAGAATAGAAAAGAGCTTATTGAAATATTATCTGCACGGTAAGCTTGGATCTAATGTGTATAAATTTATGAATTCATATGAGGGGGCTCCAAAAAGATTGTGAAAAAATGAAATGTAAAGAAAATGGAATTTTCCTGTGAACTTTGTGAAGCCCCTTATAGGTGATAAACATTTATCAGGTATTTTGGTATTCTTGGCTTATTTAAATAAATTTATCATTCTCTTCTATTTCATAAATTTGCTCAGTGGAAAGATACTTTGCAACTGTGTTTTTTCTTGTTTAAAAGCATTTGTAAGTTTTTTTCAGTACCTACTTATAAATCTCATGAAATGAGAATGTCACTTTCATCAGAATGGGTTACTTATTCATGGCATGTAACTGTGCCTAGTATATTTCAAATGATGATAATAAAATAATAATTTTTCTTGTACTTCTGATTTGTTAAGTGAGCACCATATATTATCTCCCTTACCCTTTACGACAACCCAGTAAGGTCTTTACTACTGCCCTACTTTTACAATTAAAGATGAGGCTTAGGAATGTTCCATCAAGAGTTTATTGTCTTTTCTGAGTTTCTCAGGCCATTGTTTCTAATAATGATAATTCAGAGTCCTTGAAAATGCCAGATTGAGGTATCAGTGTCAAAAGGATAAATATCACAGTATTTGATACCCACATTAGTCTATTCATGTTATGTTATGTTTTTATGTTTTTGTTAAAACCAGTACCTAGTTGTCAAGTTACGACAAAAGAAAGAGTAATCTGTCAACTTCCCTTTAAGTTTCACTTTTGTTTTCTTCCAAACATCTTCTCAGTGTCTAGAAATAAGCCTTTTGGTTTTAATTAATCAATTAGCCAAGTGAACTGTTTATTTATTTATTTTAGTCTTGAAATTTGCTCTCACCCGTCCAATAATTCGATGTTTTTGTGTCAATGGTATATGTTTCATGGTGTGCTGCGGTAAGTAGTGTTGGATTCCTAAGTGCGAGGTTGGTGGTGCAAAGCCACGGCAGTTCCATGGGAGAAAGGCGAGGCTTTCTTCTGCAGATTTCCAGCCCCAGAAACTCTTCATAGAGTTGCTAGGAGTAGAAATGGACTCTCTAGCAGTAAGTCTGGTTTTTGGTGTTATGTGCTCTTTGAAAATAAAATTCTGCTCAGGTCATTTTTATTCTGTCTTATATTTAGGGATTTCTACACGAAGTTCTGGTTCAACCTTCAATGACCTATTTGCTCTTTTCTGAACTTTTAAGCACTTCTTTCTGCTGCTTGTATCTTCTCAATTTGCCAAATGCTCTTTAGTCAATAGAGACTTTGTGTGTGCACTGATATGCAGAGAATGGAAAGGAATGAGGAGTAAGCCCCCGCCCCCACCCCCCTGTCATCAGTTAAATATAACTCTGATTCTACTGTAAAGTCCCAGAGCCCTCAATCATTAACCTTTCTCCTCATGAGAATCGGCTATTTATTTCTGCTTTATGCCCCTCTGTCTCTTAAGTGGTTTTTAATTAATTTAATTCATTGATATGATTTTTTCCTTTTACACCATGGTTACCAACTTTTTATAATAGCCTCTCACGAGAAACTTTATCAAAAGCTCTTTGAGAGTCTACATAAATAATATTCATACTGTGAGAAGAGTGATCCCAAGAAAAATACAAAACCTAAGCTGATACAAGTGTCATCTTGTTATTTAGCAGCCAACACTTTTATAACTTTAGGAGCCACAAAGTTAGATCATTAGTTTTCTAGGTCTTAAAACTTTTGTTCCTTGCTAACTTTTCGTTAAGAATTCTGCTGCGAAAAGACTTTTTAGCAACATCTGTAACAGATTAATTCCCATTTTCCTCTTTGGGCTAAATTAAATAATCTGTCACCTCATTCTTTCTACTCTTCTGTACACAGAAGTAGCAATTTCTACATTTTGGAACCCACAAGGTTGTTATATTTTTATTCAGACTTAACAAAGAATAAGAAATCAAACTGTGAAGTCAAGACCAGGCATAGTGCTGAGAGAGAATTTGAGAGGAAGGTCACTTCATTTTAGGTATGGCTGTTAAGCCCTGAACTGCAGACAGAGCCCTTGGCTGCTCGGAGACCAGATTCCATACTCCCTTGTGCTCCTGTTAACATTTTTTCGGTGCTGTCTTGTGGTTTGCCATCCTTCAATCTCTTAATAGCTCAAATGTCTTCTCCTCCAGGGTGGATCAAACAGTGATGAGCAGAGACGATTAGGATATTGATTCACTCTCATTTATCTTGTCATTTGTTTCTATGTACAAATGTCAATGGGTTCAGTAGTAGTATTCAGTGTTTGACTTTTAGAAGCTTCTATGAGCATTTAATATTTCATTATATGTATCTAGTTTTCCAGCCCTTAAAACCTTTTTGTTTCCTATTAACTATAGGACTAAATCTAGTCTCTTGAACCTGACATCCGTGGCCTTCCACAATTTGCTTAATCTTTTCTTTCCACCTTTCCTCCTAATATAATTCAATATAAAGGCCTTGCCCCAGCCACACTACACTGCCGTTTGGCTTCTTTCACTCCTTCTTTGGAATGATTCCCAGTCTAATCATTATTCTAAAAGACGACCGTGCGTCGAGACCACTGTGTCTATGTGAAACCATCCTGCAATATCTCTATCTAGTTTTCCGCTCAGATGACAGCACCTTTAGGAAAGAAGGCATCCTTTTTGGGCCTCAGTAGCCAATCTGTCAATTGTGAAACACACACATAGCGCTCATCGTTGGGAATGATATTGCCAATTGTTGTTTGCTCAATGCTCAGCTCCCGGTCTTACTCAAAACAGTGTTACTTTAGTTTCACAGTCAACTCAGAATTTGTGACTCCACTTAGATTTTTTCTAACAATATTGGCATGTTTAACCCCAACCAAAAAAGGAGAATGGTAGAAAGAGAAGAACTAGCATTTATTAGATACCAAATATATGCCAATTGAATACTATTATTATTCTCCTTTTACAAATGAAAATCTGATTTTTATGGAGGTTAACTTAAGGTCAGACACAGTGAAAAATTAGAAATGAGACTCAAAACGACATACATGTTGCAGCATATCATATTGCCTCCCTGAAGTGTGACATGAAATTCTATAGCTTCCTTGCATGTTTATTAATTCAATAAATAAGTATTGAACACTTACTATGTTGTAGACACTATCACACGTGCTGGGAATAGAGACGTGAGTAAAACAAAGTAAATTGGTGCAGAAATGATCTAGAGCAGGAAGCAGCACAGTGTCAGGAGTTAGGTGTGAGCGTGGCTTCTTATTTAGGTTGGTCTGGGTGGGCCCTTCTAATAAAGCAGCACTTGAACAGAGGTGTGCAGGGGCATGAGAGAAAGAGGCAGGCGAAACTCTGAGGAGAAGCACTGGAGGCAGACAATGTGTGGTTGGCGAGTTTCAGGAGTAGAAAGAGGACAGAGCGGCAGAGCCCGTTAGAGGCACAGTCACGCCATGTTCCAAACGTTTTGATAACCTCTAGGATATAGTTTCTCCAACTTGTTCAAGAAAGGCACAGCTTGATATTTTAGTCATGAAATTAGTTTGCTAATCAGAAACTTCTATTTTCTATCTGCCCTTAAGAGATATCTTGACGGGAATACTTTTCTTGTTAGAGAATGCACAGTTATTTTTGTAACTTGCAGTCAGAAAAACTCTCTCACCTGAAGAAACTAGGACTCAAGATCTTAAATGATGTCTGCTACTCATCCATCCACCCATTTCTTCTCATCCACCCATCCATCCAATCATTCATCCATTCACACATTCACTGATTCTTTCCTCATTTTGTTATTCAAGAAATACTAATCTAGCAATTACCATGTGCCAGTCACTGTTCTGAACCTTAGGCATTCAATATTAAAAAATAAAAATGACAAAAATTCATTTTCTCCTAGAATTTTCATTAGGCCAATCCTAGCAGACTTTATAGAAAACATGTTTTAAAGATGTCTTTCATTGAACACATTTGTGTTATGAGTTTAAGAAGTTAGTCTTCATATTGTCCATATAAATGTTTTTTGCTTTGCAAAAGGACTGCAGCTACAGGCCGTGCCTGTTAATAATTTATTTGTCTCATTTGAGCTTGTTGATATGCACGCTACAATTTTTATTGCAATTTGTCAGTCATTTCTATATTAAAATTATTTTTAGTAACAGGAGCTACATTACCATGTTTAAGACTGTTGTTTGCTAGTATTCATTATATTATATTCATACATACTGTAATTGATGCTCATATACATTTTCTTAACCTATATTTTCATTTAAGAAAATATGCAAAAATATAGAGCGATTTGTGAGAGTAAAGTTTCGTGGTAGGCAATTAAGGAACCTGGATTTCTAATTTAGAAATGGTGAACTCACTGAATTAATATGAAAACTTCATACCTCTTACACCCAATTTAATATCCAAGAGCACTTGGGCACTTATACAAAGTCTAGTCTCCTAAATTTATGCATGGACTTCCTCCCAAAGTATTTTTTCCTAAGGAATCTTTGAGGACTCCCTCATTCCTGATGTGCATTCATTACCATTTTTTTTTTAGAGCCAGGTGATTCCTTTTACATTCTTCTGAGAAATCTATAGATTGCTTTGCAGGTGCCACTTGGAAGTAATGCCACATTACTTATCGGCGATTCTTACTCGTGACTCTTACTTGTGATTCTTAGTTTGATGCTTTTTGGGGGAAGCAGTCAGCGCCATTCAGGAAGTTGAATGGTTTTGTCATTAGCTGCACTTTCCGCAGCCAGCACACATACTCGTCCTCTGAAGTGCTCTCAGGTGTAACCATGCCCCAACTGTGGCCAAGAGCAAGCCGTCCTTTCTTTCTGTTTTAAATTTAAAGGTGGAAGACTTTCCCCTTGAGCTTGCCATTTTATCCAGGGTGTTGCAGAAACTCTGTTTATCCAGCTGCTAAGACTGAAAAGTAGGCAAAACTGAAGCATGTCGAGAGTCCCCAGCTAACGCACAAACTGGGAGATATAAAAAGGCTAATCCGTGGCCTGTTACAACCTGCTCTCTGCAATGGAAAGGCCTGGTTTGCTCTCAACCCTGTGCTCCTCACCATGGGTTCAACATCTTTGTAATCGTTATTACCTCAACACAGAGATGGACAGCCATGATGTGTGTTGAGACTAAGCAGAGAGGACAAAGATGATGTATTAGTGGTTGGGGAGAAATATTAGGAAGAAAAGAAATGAGGATGAAGGAAAATATAAATGATGGAGAAAATAGAAACGAAATGTATTTTATTTCTCCAACGGTGTTCTTAATCACTGAGTTCCTGGGTCCTAGATATGAACAGAAGAAAGTAGGGGCCTGGGCTCGGGAGGAGTTCATGGTAATTTGGGAAGCAAAGAAGCACATTGGTGATTTAAGTAGTGTGTGTGAGGTGACTGGGTAACTAACTGTGTGCATAAGAGGCTGCGGAATCCCAGAGAAGGACACCTGCTTCCAGGTGGGCAAGTCAGGGGAGGTATCCTTGAAGAACAGGCAGATAAAACTGGGTGGGCGAACCAAAAAGAGGTGAAGGAAAACCCACCAATCACTGTCATCCAATTGAGTCTCACGCATCGTGCCTTTTAGAAAAGCACAGCATTGCCTCTTTGGGTTTCTGAGGCTGCCAATCTTTATGGGAGCAGAAAGCCCCCCTTTTCTCTGGCAAAGATTCTGATGGGTTCAAACTGCTGACTTTTCAGTTAGCCACCCACCGCATAACCCATCATTATGCTACCAGGACTCCTTTAAGTTAAAGAAAGGAAGATTAAGTTGAGTACATTTTCATAGTAAGAAAAAGCCATTAGAAAAAGGAAGAAGTAGCTCGGAAAGAAGTTGATGACAGCTTTTAAATTGCTTTTTGAAAAATGTAGAACAAGTGTATACCACTATGGTTCTAGTGAACATTCCTAAATAGTTGATTATAGTGAATCTTCATAAATAAAATTCACTGCATTAGATAAGTTCACCTTTTAAAGTACTGTGGCAATCCCTATAGCAAATAATTACTTTTTATTTTGAACAATCTGATTATCAGAGTTTACTATATTAAAGTATTGTGAAATTAAATTCTTTAGTACAGGGCCTTCTAAACAGAGATGCTAGAGAAATATTTGTTGAATTGAATCCAGGGTTTATTTAAGACCTTAATCTAAGCTGGTCATTTCCAAAATTTTGTATCAAATTATTCTTATTAGATTTTTGCAGAATATTGGCAAGTAGAACATGCAGAATTTCCTGGTGGTTGTGGAGTATTATAATCAAAGATGCCTAAATTTAAAGCTATTTAAAAAAATAACAACTTGGTATCCTCAGGAAAGTTGATTATTAATTTCCCTACCTATATTTTTCAAGGTCACCCACAAATTTAAGTAAAACTTACATTATTTACTCTAACACGTATAGTTGAGCTTTTCATATCATCGACTTTGCTCTAACCACTCGCAATCACTTATTCCTCTTATAATGTGGCATACTGATTCTTTTATCTCTCTCTCACACACACGCACACACGCACACACACGTATCACAACATGATGAATACAACTGATGTCACTGAATGGTATGTATGAAGTATGTAGGGTGAATAGCAATTGTTCGGATATATATATGTTTATATATATGTGCTTTGTGTATATATATATTACCATGTATACTGGTGTATAAACTGAGTTTTTCAGCACATTTTTAATGCAGTTTTTGTGGTAAAATTAGGTGCCTCAACGGGACATCCTCTTACAGAAGGGTCAAAGGGAGGAGACAAGCCATTCAGGTGCAGTGCAGCAACAATGAAACATACAACTTTCCACTAGTTCTTTAATGCTTCCTCCCCTCCACTATCATGATCCCAATTCTACCTCACGAATCCAGCTAGACCAGAGGATGTACACAGATAAGACATGGAAACACAGTGAATCCAGGACAGATGAACCCCTCAGGACCAGTGGCGAGAATGGCTATACCGGAAGGGTGGAGGAAAGGTGAGGTAGAAAGGGGGAACCGACCACAAGGATCTACATATAACCTCCTTCCAGGGGGATGGACAACAGAAAAGTGGGTGAAGGGAGATGTTGGACAGTGTAAGACATGACAAAATAGTAATATTTTATTAATTATCAAAGGTTCGTGAGGGAGGGGGAAACGGGGAGGGAGGGCAAAATATGAGGAGTTGATACCAAGGGCTGAAGTAGAAAGAAAATGTTTCGAGAATGATGATGGCAACAAATGCACATATGTGCTTGACACAATGGATGGATGTATGGATTGTGATAAGAGTTGTACGAGCCCCCAATAAAATGATTTTTTTAAAAAATAGGTGCCTCAGCTGATATTCGGGTCAGCTTATACCCGAGTATATATGGTACACACACACATATCCAAGCATGTGCAATTCAACATTTTACACATGTATAACTCAGCAATATTTGCTGTATTCATCATATTGTACAACCATCACCTTTATCTGTTTCCAAATTTTGCTATCACCTTTAACATAAGCTCATTTTTCCCCAAGAAATGAATTCCCCTTTCCCCCTCCTTCTTGCCTGCCCTCCTGTAACCATTCGTAACCTTTAAGTTGGATATTAGCTACTGTTAAGTTGGCTCATGGCCTCCCTGTGTACAGCAGAAGGAAAGGTGCTAGTATGTTTGGAAAAGCCAAGATCTTCCTCTACCTAGGAAAATAGTAAACCAAAAGCAATGATGCACTCCTGGAGGTATTGCAGATTATTGCCATCATCAATGATTTGAAGGATGCAGGGTTTGGGTTTCTCAGTATATTCCATCCAATTCACCTATTTGACCTATTTTTTTTTTAAAAAGTATGGATCTAGGAGAATGACAGTGGATTTTCATAAACTTAACTTGCTGGTGAGTACAGTTTTAATTGATCTTCATTTGTTTGAGCAAATAAATACATTTCCCGGTATCTGATATTTATTTATTGATGTGACCAATGCCTTTTTCTCAATTCTGCTTTCAAACAAGTACCAGAAGCAGTTTGCCTTCAGCTAGTAAGGGCAACAATGTACCTCCACTGTCATACTTCAGAGGTAAAGTATGATATATACTTTATCAGTATATGTCATAATTTAGACTGGAAGACTGGTCTATTAGATGTCAGGCTGGTCTAATACATGACTGAAATGTTGGTTATTGGGCATAATAATGAAGTATTAATGGCTCTAGGCTTACTGATAAAACACCTATGTTCTAGAGGGTGGGAAATTAATTCTACAAAAATTCAGGTTCCTTGAAACTCATGAAGTTCCTGGGGCTCTAGATGTGTGGAACATGTCAAGATATTCATTTTAAAGTGATAGTTAAGTTTTTACATCTAGACATTTCTATATGTACAATGGAGGCAAAACCTCTTTTTGTATCCTGAGTCCACATATTTCTAATCTGGGTGTGCTATTCCAGCCTATCTTTCAAGTGACTTGTAAAACTGCTTGTTTTGAGTCAGGCTCAGAACAACATAAGGCTCTGCAGTAAGTTCAGGGTATTATGCCACTTGGGCCACATGATGTCAATGATCCAGTGTTTCTTGAAGTGGTAATGGCAGATAGAGATACTTTTTGGAGGTGTCCTTGAAGAACAGGCAGATAAAACTG
>NW_022103904.1:6374841-6375852 GCF_000313985.2 Echinops telfairi
ACAGTGGCTGTTCATCTCTCCAAGACCACCAGCAGTGAGTGAGAGTTCCTATTTCACCATGCTCCCGCCAACATTTGTTACTCTGCTTTTTTGAATTGGGCTATCCTTGTGGGTGTTAAGTAGTATCTCATAGTTATTTAGATTTGCCTTTCCTGGATGACTTATGATCAGGAACATTTTCTCATATTTATTGTCCTTTCGAGTTTCCTCCTTTGTGACTCTTCTATTCAAGTCTTTTGCCCACCTCATCACAGAGCTATTCGATTTTTTTCTTCTTGTAAGATTTCAGGATTCTGTAGATTTTAGTAAGAAGCCTTTTGTCTGATATGACATTACTATATATCTTTTCCCAGGCTGTGGGCTCTCTTATTACTCCCTTGATTAAGCATTTTGTTTAATACAAGTGTTTTACTTTAGTATGTCCCACTCATCTATTTGATCTTCCTCTGGGTGTATATCCTTTTTTATTTCTGATAGCCCATGTAATCCCTGCATTAAGATTTTCAGCTTTGTTTTAATTTTTTCATTGATGATCCTGATAGTTTTGGGTTTTACCTTGAGGTCTGTGATCCACCTGGAATTTGTTCTTGAGTACGGAGTTAGTTAACGGCCTTGCTTCATTCTTCTGCAGGTTGATATCCTGCTTTTCCAGCACCATTAGTTAAAAGGGCATTTGCTTCCCATTTGCTATTTTTGGGGCCCGTATCGAAAATCAGTTGTCTGTATGCTGCTGATTTTATTTCTGGATATTCTGTTCTTATCCATTGGTATGAGTATCTATTATTATACCATTAGCATGCTATTTGGACAACTGTGGCTGTATATTAAGTTTTAAAGTCAGGTAGTGCAAGCCTGCCCACTTTAATTATTCTTCTTGAGAACTCCTTTGCCAATTCTTGGCCTCTTCCCTTTCCATATGAAATTGGTAGTCACATTTTCCATTTCTTTCAAAAATGATGCTGGTATTTGAATCAGGATTGCATTGAACTTATATAATGCCTTAGGTAGGAT
>NW_022103904.1:6377733-6378898 GCF_000313985.2 Echinops telfairi
AAGGAAGTCTGTGTGACCTCTATATGTTTGAATTTACTCAACCTTAATTTGTATCCCTCCATGTTTTTTTATTTTAGAGTATGTGCCATGTGCACTTGAAACGAATGTGATTTTTTTTTTTCGGTCGGGCGGAGAGCTCTGAATACCATATATACTTGTATATAAGCCAAGTTTCCCCAGGACAATTTTAATGCAGTTTTTGTGGTAAAATTAGGTGCCTTCGCTGATATTTGGGTCGGCTTATACGCGAGTATATATGGTATGTCTATCAGATCAAGTTGTCTAATTGTAGAGTTTATTTCTGTAGCCTTCTTGTGCTTCTTTCCTGCTGATCTATCTTTTATGGAGAGTGGTATATTGATATTTCCTACTACAATTATTGATGATGTAATTTCTTTTCTCATCTTTTGAAGAATTTGATTGATGAAATTTGAGGGACTCTCATTGGGTGCATATATATTTATTGTACTTACTGTCTCTTAGTCTACTGATCCCTTAAGCATTATATAATGCCATACTTATCTCTCGTTATGTCCTGTACCTTGAGATCAATTTTGTCAGCGATTAAAATGGCAACTCCTGCATTTTTTTAGATTGCCATTAGTTTGAGAATACCTTTCACCATCCTTTAATCCTCAGGTTGCTTTTTTGGTAAGTTTGAGATGTGTCTCTTACAGACAACAGATTGATGGTTTTTGTTTCTTAATTCAGTCTGCTATCATTTGCTTTTTGATGGATGAGTTAAGGCCATTGATGTCCAGAGTTATTACATATCTGTGCTTTGCTTTTGTCTCATAACTTTTGCGATAGATATTTTCATACCTCCCTCCTTAGCACTATGTTGTGTATGTGTGTGGGGAGTCATTCTCCTTTTCACTGTGGAATCAAAGATGACTTGGTCGTTGCTTTCAGTGGGCTTCCTTTTCTGTAGTGGTACACTGTGTGTTGGGCTCCTGTTTGTGCTCTGTGGATGTTGGTCTTCTGGCCAATGGGAATTGGAAAGTAGTTGTTGTAGTGCTGTGTGTGTGTGTGTGTTTTTAATATTTTCTCTAAATTTTTTCTGACTTGGGAAAATTTTTATATCTCCATCTGTTTTGATGGAGAGTTTGGTGGGATAGAGGGTTCCTGGGTTACTGTTATTCTCCTTCAACTTTTGGAAAATGTT
>NW_022103904.1:6378998-6395577 GCF_000313985.2 Echinops telfairi
TGTGTGTGTTTTTAATATTTTCTCTAAATTTTTTCTGACTTGGGAAAATTTTTATATCTCCATCTGTTTTGATGGAGAGTTTGGTGGGATAGAGGGTTCCTGGGTTACTGTTATTCTCCTTCAACTTTTGGAAAATGTTACTCCATTCTCTCCTCTTCATAATTTCTGCTAATAAGTCCAAACATATTCTTATCTGATTACCCTTATAGGTAACTGTATTTTTTTCTCTAGCTGATTTATGATTTTCTCCTTAACTCAAAGTTGGATAATTTAACTATTATTTACCCTGGTGTGTTTTTCTTGGGGTTCAGTCTAATTGGTCTTATCTCCGTTTCCTGGATGATTGCATGATTCTCTTTCATTAAACTGGGGAAATTTTCTTCCAGGAATTCCCTCACTATTTGGCAGTTGATTTCTTCATTACATCTTGCTCTGGTATCTCAATTATTCAAATATTATTTCTCTTCATAGTTCATTGTGCTCAGGTTTTCATCAGATTCTTGATTGTCTTGTTTGCCTTTCATGTTTGTTGAATTCTGCTTGGCTATATTTGAGATCACTAATACAATTCTCTACCTCCTCCAGCTTGTTTACCATCTGTTTTCTTTGCTTCTGCTGCACCTTCCATGAACTCTTGTATTTCTCTTTGGTAATTCAACTCTATTCTCTCTATATTTTCATCCTTCATCTGTATTGATTCTCTCATATCCTGAATGACTCTAAGCAGCGTTCTGAAGATTTCTTTTTTTTCTTTGAAGTTGCAAAGTAATCTGAAGATTTCTTCCTGTGGTTGTTCAAGGCTTGCTTTTTAAATTCAAATCCTCTTCAGGCATTGTGATTTGTTTCTCTTTCTTTCTTGCAGTGATTGCTGATGTGAGTAGTGGCTTGTGTGGCATTTTGGTGTTGCAGGAGGTACTTTATGTGCAGTGCATACAGCACTGGGAATGGTGTTGGTCAGGTCCTTGTGTGGCAGTTGCATCTCTGAGGGTTGGGCTGGGGTGGATGGTGCTGTGTGAAGCAGGTGGCACTGGTGCCCCAAGTGGGAAGAGCAGAATGAGCTGCAGGTGAGAGTAGCCTGCTGCACTGGCTGTGTGATCTGATCAGGTAGCAGTGTGAGGGGCCTCCAATTCCTGGCTGCTCGGGCTGTACTGACTATTGGCAGAGCGGTGGGACCCATTGCAGGCTTGAGTCTAAGGGAGTTCCAGCAGGCTAAGCTGCTAAGACTAGGTCGGCCAGATCCACAGGCTGTACCGACTTTGTCAGTGGGGTGGGCAGGGGACAGAGCTCTCTGTGGCCATTTCTTGTGGCTTCATAGGCTCTCAGGATCTCTCCTGAAGTGCTGCAGTGGGGCAAGTTACTCAGGGGGCACAGGGTGCAGGAAATGAGCTACATGAGCAGTGTGTGCTGTGTGGACCTAGCTGGTTGGATCCCCAGACCACTCTGAATCCACCAGCAGTATTGCAGCTCATGCTGCAGCCATGAATTTTGGGCAGGACAAATGGCAAGGTCTCACGCCACAAGGCACACGGTGGCGCAATGCAGATGGTAGGGCAGGCAGAACAGAGCCCCTGGAATGGCCGGCCCACACCCTTCTGTGTCGTGAGACTTGAAAGAGGCTCCTTGACCCCACACTTAGCCTCCCAAACTCCAAACCTAGCACTCACTTGTGGAGCTCTCAATGCAGTCACCTTCACCTCTGTGCCGTTGTCCAAGAAGTCCCTATACATTATTTTCACTTCTCTAGAGAACCCAGCATAAGACAGATATTGAACATCTTTTCGGATTTTTGCTTCACATTTGCAAATTTTCTTTGGAGAACTGTCTAATTTATCCTTCTCTTATTTCTATTTTTTGAGTTATGAAGGATTTTTGCATCAGGGTAAATAACCAAATATTGCTATAAGGGTTCCAGTTCACACATGCACGAGTTTATTCCAAACAGAGTGTGTTTAACATGTCTCTTGTGATCAGTGGATGGTTGCAGGTAAGCTCTTAGTAATACAGTTGTCTTAGTCTTCTTAGGGTGCCTTCAAAAAGGAGAGCTGGATCAAAATAGTAGCTTCTGATGGCATGTCCAGGGCCTATTAAATTCAAGGCAGCGACACCAGCTCAGAAGTTGTGGTGCTTGGTTTTGAGATCCTAAATGCATAATCTTGGAGAGATATTCTTGGAGGATGCCAGAGAATCATGAAGGGGTTATTATGAAGAAGTTTTAAGAAAATGGAAGATTATATTGGTGCAAGAAAGGCCAGGAAAGATGAACCAAAGAAGTTTTTTTCATCATGACAATGCACCTGTTAAATTGTCAAGGTTAGCTCTAGCTATCCTATGAAATTTTTAATGGGACCCTTATTCCATTAACCATTCAGCTGATCTTTTCTCTCTGATTTCTTTTTGTTTCCAAAACTCAAAAATATGTTAAAGGAATATAATTTTATAGAAGATGCTAAGATTGCCATTTTGCTGTTTGTTCATGGAAACTTTAGAGAGATAACATGAGAGGAGTAGTTGGATGGGGGATATGTCAAGAAACATGATATTTTAATATATATTATTAATAAATGCTTCTGTTGCTTTATAGCAGTACATTTTTTATTTACTCCCCTGTTTACTGGATACTTGACCCTTATAAGATATATGATAATTATTTCTTCCCATTATACAGATTGTCTTTTCACTTTCATAATAATGTACTTTGATACCAAAAAAAGTTTTCAAATTTGATGAATTCTAAATTAGCATTTCTAGTGTCTATTTGGGTTTCAGGCACACAATATTTTTTCAGTTACTGAATACATGGACTAGTGAGATACAAAGCTCTCTAAACTTGGCAGACCTGCTCTCATGGAAAAAAAAAAAAGATCAGTGCCTACAAAACAAAGGGAGAAGACTGGTGTGAACTGAAAATGAGGACTTTGTCTAACCTATCCAAGGAAGTACATGCTAGGATCAGAGAATGTCAGAAGACCAGATTTTGATGAGCTCTCTGCTCTCAACATGTCCCCTTCTCCATTATCCTCAATCGGAATTCTTCAATAGAATCTTTGATCAGCATTCAGGGATGGTCCATCACCCAGTTCTCATGGCAAAGTATGTGACTGTCTATGGAGACAATAAACCACATATTTTATTTCTTACTCCTATCCATGAGCTCCCTTCTTCCTGTGTTGTTCCAGGTGAATGGAGACCAATTGTTGTAACTTGACTGGTCACTTGTAAACTTTCCAGACCCCAGGCACTACTCAATGAACTGGGAGATAAAACAGAAGCATTAATAAACACAGTATTAGTTCAACTACCTGGAATATTTCATAAAACCAGGAACAATCTCCAAACCAAGGAACTGAATCCAATCAGGCGCTTGGTTGTACACAAGCTTCAGCAGCTACTCTTTTTTTGGCCATTGTTGTAAATATATCTATCACATGACTTTTGTCAATTTCACTTTTTACAAGTATGCTATTTATTGATAACACTTACAGTCATCGGTCATGCTACCTTACCCATAGTCATTGCAACATTTTTATCACTGTATATTGAAATTTAGTAATAAACACCAATAAACTTTGGTCTGTGTACATTCTTGATTCTTTTGTGACTGATTTTTTTCACTGTCTTTATGCTGTATCCATATCGTTACATATATCAAGACTTCATATCTTTTACTGGTGGAGTAATATTCTACTGTATACTTGCATTCTATTTTGTCTATCCATTTATCCATCCATGAGCATTTTGGTTATTTCAATCGTTTTACTATTGTAAATAGAGCTGCCGGGAACATTGGTGTACAAGGCTGTGCTTGAGTCTCTGATTTCAAGTATTTTGGGTATGTACTTATATAGAAGTAGTGTTGATCGGTCAAATGGTAGTTCTAATTTGTTGTTGTTGTTGTTTTGTTTTTCTGTGGAAGGAACTGCCAAACACTTTTTCCATAATGACTATATCATTTTGCATTCCAACCAGCATGGAATAAAGGTCTGTTTTCCAAGATTCTTTCCAAAAGTTTTGATTTTCCACTTGTCTTCTGGCCATCTCAGTGGGAATACAATTTTATCTCATTGTACTTTTGATTTCCATTTCTCTGAAGCCTATTGATGTTGACACATCTTTTTATGTGTTTAGTGTCCACTTGAATATCCTCTTTGGTAACATATCTTTCAAGTTTGTCTTCATTTTATGGTTAGGCTGTATGAAAACTTTTACATTAAATCACACCTATAATTTTCTTAATTCTATTTTTCATTAGACACAAAAGCTAGTTCATTTACTTTCTGTTACACATCTGCTCCTCTTTTTTCCCTTCAAAAACCCTTATTTAATTCCTCCTTTCTTCCTTTATCCTCCCTTCATCTTTCTGCCTTATCTCGTATTTTCTATTTAAATTTAAATAGATCTTTGGCTCAAAGCTACTCTACTGAAGAGTTGCTGGTCTGTTGTCAGAATGATTCAGGGCCTGAGGAACACTATGAAGTAGTTTTACGCTGTCCTATAGGCTCTCTATAAGTCAGAATTGACTCCGTGGAGTGGGTTTTATGGTTATTGGTTCTATTCCATAGAAAATGAATCATTCTTACGTAAAGTTTGCTGATTTTAGAAATTCTGCAAGTATAGTTTTTTGTTTAGTTTCTGTGGCTTAAAAAATTTCCCACTCTTCCAATCTCCAATAGCACAAAGGAGGTTAAGGCTTGACTTCTTAGTATAAATAAATTTTCTCATCTCTTTTCCTTAAACTACATTTCAACTGGGGAGAAAATGGAGAGATCATGAAAGCCTGGCTGGGGGGGGGCGGGGGCATAGAAGGAGAGACTGAGCACCCCAGGCTGGGAGGCTCTAGCATTCTCTTTTAATGCTGATTAATTCCTCCCCTTTCTAAACCTGGCAACCATTCATTCTCCCATCTCTACATGTTTTTAATATTCAGAGAGAAACGTACTGTTTTCTCCCTCTTAGCTTTCTGTTGCTGCAATGTTCACTTTTCCATATGATCACATTTTAAAGTCTTTGCTGCCAGCCTCTTTTCCCTCCCTCTGGCTTCTATTAGCATCTTATGAGGTTGTATTTCATGTGATTTATATATATCCTCGATCCACATAGTTTATTATAATCTCTCCCCATCTTACCTCCTCTCATCGTGATGCTTTGGATCTTATCTTCGTAGGTTTATTTGGCTTTCACTGCAGAAGGGCTGATTTGGATAAATGTACCTGACATTAAATGAGGGTTACATTTGTTCTCTTATGCTTTCCACATTAGGTCTGCCATTATCATCTAATAGATGGCCTCTTGTAAAATGCCTCTATTTTATGTGATACATTTTCTGAATGTTGGTTATTTGGAGGTAGATTTAAGTGGCTATATGTTGTTACTATAAAATCTGCCTAGAGGGAGAAAGAAAGAAGGAAAGAAAGAAAGAAACACAGCCCTGGAATGTATCTGTATGGCTTCCTGAACGAAAAGGAACCACTGCAACGCCAAACAAGCTCCTCATGTGAGCAGGGCTCTTTCCACCCTGTTAAGACAACTCGTTTAGCCTGAGAATCAAATGATGTCTTTAACTGAGTCAGAATGGAATGGAATGTCAGCCCTCCCACTCTTTACTCCCTGCCACACCCCCTGCTTTCTGGAGGGCTATAAACTGTACCACACTGCCTTTTACTAGAAGAAATTAGCTGGTAGTGGTAGGATATTTATATTTTTCTGCAGAAAGTCAAGTTGGGGCGAGGTGTTGGTGGTGGGAGAGAGCACAGTAAACTATGTTTTCCTGTGATAAAACTTTTAATGCCCTTATTTTTGCATTGGAACTTAATGTATATTTTTTAGCTTACAGAATACTAATGTCCTAAGCACTTGAAAACTGCGTAGAACTGTGGATTCATGGGATGTAACCCTTTCCTAAGTATAAAAACTTAGAATTTAACAGCATCATGAACTAGAGATTCCTTTAAATCTTCTGGGAAACAAAAACAAAGCTAACTCCCAAAGGTATTCCCGTTGGAAGGATATAGGTACAGCCCTCCAGAGCTTTCTGCCTGACCTTGTTTAGCTTTGATTTTGAATTGTTTAAAAATGTTGGTGCTTGTTTGATGGAATCTCCTACCCTATGCTTTGCTCCTCAGACTCATAGATTCACTCATTCTTGCTCTGTCCAATTCTTGCCTGCCTGTGGCTCAGCTTGAGATCTTGTATACATTTACTTTAAAAAAAAATGTGATTTGGGTGAACGTTTATGGGGAAATAACTAGTTTTCCATTGAACAGTTTATGTACATTTTGTGAAATTAGTTGCCATCCTCTCAGTGTATCTGCACTCTTTCCATTTCCTTCTTGGCCTCCCTTTTCCATTCCTACTTCTTCCTGCTCCTTCCTGACTTCTGAGCTTGATATTTCCGCAAATGCCATACTTCTGGTCTCTTATGACTGATTATTCTGAGGAGTACATTCATCCTGGGTTTTATGGCCCATTAATTGTTTGGCTAAAGATGATCCTCAGTCGTAGGTTTAGTTCCATCTTTGAAGTGTGTCTAAGAGTCATGGTCTCTGGAGTTCCATCCGTTTCTTTCAGGCATGTAAGTCTGGTCTTTCTTATGATTTCCAATCATGTTCCACATTTTCATCCTTCTTTCTCCAGGATTTTCTCTTATTATCCTGATCAGAGTGTTCCGGAGTATTAGCTGGACATCATCTAGCTTTCCTCTTCTCTGGGTAGTGGAGGCCATGTTTCACTTGATCCATTAATTCTTTGGATTAATGGTTTCCTTGATCGTTGAATCATTGGTTTACTTTGTGTGGACAAAATAGGTGCTTCTTACATAGCTATTTGCCATCTCATGTTCAGTTAACTTTGACTTTCTAGCATGGGCTCTGCTTGAGCCTTTGATCTTGCATCAACTAATGTTCCTAAGTAAGAAATGAACTATCTCTCCTCAATGCTGCCAGTTGACATCCTTGTCCAGTCTTGATGTCCACCAGCTGTCTTAAGAACATTCCCTATTGGTCAACAGCTCCTGACCATTCTCACATGGGCAACCCAGGGTAGTTTTGGCTGTTTCATCGCTGTCTCCATTGCTAGGCTGGACCTACCTTAATTCTAGTGTGACATGTTTTCTTTACTATTACATAGCTCACTGGTGAGGCTTCAGCGGGAATCTCCTGATTATCAATGCCTTTTGCACCACATTCATAAAATCTTTACTTATTCCCATTTTCTTATGCATTTTGAATTTAGAGTACTTCTAGCTAGACAAAGACAATAAATGATATTTCTCTCTCTATATATACACAGCTTTTCATCTTTCAATTTACATTTCCCTTTCTAAATGATTTTTCCCTTCTATTGTGAATTGTTGTTCTTTTCTCATTTGCTAACTTTGCAAGAAGAAAAATCCAGACATTGGAATGTCTGAGTTTATTTAAGTCTCAGTACTCTGTTCAATTTAACGAAGGGAAACCAAAAAGGAAAATCAAAATGCTGGCCTGGATCTTCATGGATTTTGGATTGGTCCTTTCTGATGGTCATTGGTATGCACTGGATTTAGAAAATAAGAAAAGTGATGATTCTAAGCTGTCTTTAAGCACATCAAAATACTCTTCTTAAAGTAAGACATTTAGAACTATTGAAAACTCAAGGAAAAATTATGAGAATCACAATTACTGTTTAATATTTTAACATCAATTTCTAAAATAGGTCAAAAAGAACAAAACGACTTATTTAGTCTAAAAACTCAGGTCAAAGTAGTGAATAAGTCATTCTTTTCAAGGAACATTTATAACCACAGATCACAGACTTGTCTACAAATGAAACCTTAAAAATAAGTTTCAAAAAAGGGAAACTTAATTATAACAACATTTTTTAGAAATTAATAGCATATTTAAGTATATAAATACACACTTAGCTATAAAGCACCTAACTGAATAATCCCTAGAAGTAAGCAAACATTTTTTAATGGGATAAAATATTTTAAATCTTGTATTAAATATTGTGGATAACAAGCCATTGGAAATGTATTTATTTGAAATAGATTTTGGCAAACTCTTTTTGTAAATCGTTAGATAGGAAATATTTTAGGATTTTGTGCCATATGGTCTCTGTCACAAGAACTCAACCCTGTAATTTTAGCATAATGGCAACCATAGGCAACATATGAATGAAAGTTGCTGTAATGCAATAAAAATCACAATTATTGCCAGTAGATTAACTTGAAGAAATAATTTACAAATGCTGAAATTATAATGTGAAATTAATGTATGAAAAGTGTTTGTTGAACCTTATTGGAAATAAGCAGAGTAAATAAAATATGAATGCTTTCTCTTTTCAAATTTTCAACGATTTATAAAATTAAGTATCAAGTAATGTTACCTAATGTGTAGTAACACTTGATAGTTCATAACTTCTGAGAAGGCAATTGGACAATTGACCTTGAAGAGATTTAAAGTGTTAAATTTTTGTAGCCCAATAACTCTGTTTCAAAATATTTATCCTGACAATCCCAGATGATCTCCTTAGAGGGATCAAGAGGAATTCAATGCTAAGTGTATAACTGAGGAGTCACTCACCCCGTGTTAGAGAGCTAGCGAAGCACTTCTTGAGAGTGTTATGAATTCAATAAAAATCACGTTCCTGAGACTGTTTTAGATCAGGGACTATTCTCATTATACAGTGCTAATTTTAAAAGACAAAAATGATTAACTCTATTAATCAAAAAGGAAAAGAAGGAAATGGACCATAAAGAAATTGTAGCAAATAATAACTATGAATAACTATGATTGTCTCTGAGTAGTAGAATTATGGGTATGATTTTATTTCACATCCTTATCTCTCTCTCTTCTTTCCAAAATTTCTAAATCAAACATCTCAGTAACCAATAAATGGACAAAACTAATAAATATCATTTAGATATATATTCAATTTTAAAAGAGAAAAGCAACATATCAGTTTTAAAAATGACCACTCACACAAATTTTACTCTGACCTAGTTAGTAAACCTCCCTAACAACTTTATTCCAACTTTTGGCCTTTGTGCATCAAAAATAATGTAGATCATATGGGTTAAAATAAAGGTAAGAAGTCAGAGCTTTTATTTTTGTTATTTTTATTTTTTTGAAGTCAGAGCTTTTAAAGAAAATACTTCCTGCCTTTTAGTTCATATTCTTGATGTTATGTTTCCATGAATATCAGTAATAATGCATCTTTGGCTATTTTCAACTTTCATGTTACTCTAGATTATTGGCTAAATTTTGCACATTATATCTAATAATAATAATAATAATAATAATAGCTCCCTATACAGCTTATGAATTCAGTTGTTGTTTTATCTCTCATATATCTGAGGAGGTGTGTCCTTTTACTTTTCTTGCTTTGGCTTTTTATGGGAAGGCAGGGTAAACTTGATAAGCTGGCAAAGGATCATGTGCCTGGTTTGTGTGTTACGAACTTCAGGTTTTAGTGGATGAGGATGTCTTGATGAAACCCAGTCCCCCAAAGACTTTTGCCTTAAGTAGCAGAATCCACTAACAATGTATGCATGCCTTTTGTGGTTGTTTACTGTATTAGTCAATAAAACGTACATACTTATTTTAACAGTAACCATATGAAGTATCTTAAAGTAACATACACATACAAAGGCTTTACTCTTCACAAATGTCAATAATTTTATGATATTTGTTTACATATTTAAGTAATATATTATTTTAGCTCTACAACAATAGCAGTTTAATTTGACATTTGATTATTAAAATATTGTTTTCTATTTATTATTTTCTTTTAAAAGTATGAACTGTTTAATTGATTATATAGTAGAACCTTACCATCACTGTCTTAACCAACACCAGCTTTAACCACTTTCCAAGGCTGGCAGTTCAAACACACCAGCTGCTGTGAGGGAGAAAGTTGAGGCTGTCTGCACCTGTAAAGATTTACAATGTTGGAAACCTTATAGAGGGTGAGGCTATGTGCTAGAATCAACCAGATGGAAGTATGTTTGAGGTTTGGATAAGGGTACACCTGCAGTCAATGACTGGTGCAAATGGTTAATATATTCAACTACTAAGCAAAATTTTGGAAGTTCCAGTCCACCAAGGCACACCTTGAAGAAAAGTCAAATGATGCACTTCTTTAAAAATCAGCCATTGAAAACTTTTTGGAGCACAGCCCTCTTTTGGTTCTCATGAGTCAGAATAAACTTGATGTTAGCTATTAAAAATACTTTGTTTGACTACTAAAAGGTCGGTGGTTCAAACCCACTCAGCGGCACCTTAGATGGTAAATGTGTCCATAGGTGTGTGAAAAGTCACAAGCCTTGGAAATTCTATGGAGCATTTCTATGTGGTGCTCATAGGGTTGCCGTGAGTCCTAATCAAGTCTATTGAAATCAACAGCCATAATTAGATGAGTATGTCTGTGCTCTACCAATTCAAGGACAGGAGTAAAACAAGCAGTGGCATCATTTTACCAAGGAAAAGAAATGGTTTTCCATTTTACCAGTCTATTTTGATGTATCTTTCTAAATTCCCATAAATCCCTTTGGGTCTATCTAAAATAAATATAAATATAGACATTTAGCCCCTGTCAGAAAATATTCTTTATACCCCCTAGTTTCTCATTCGTGTATGGGGTGAGTAAGTGAATGAAATGTTTTTTTATTTGGTGCTGGGAATTCAGGAATGAATAAATTTCTAAATGTTAATGTTAAACACGTGATTTAGAATTGCTGTCTCATGTTTCTTTACCATTATTTTGCCAGTTTTCTTTCTTAGCTACTATTGAGTTTGGTGGGTGGCCTGAGGGATAGTCCAGTTCCTTTTGTGTTTTCAAGTCTAGTTTGTTCCAAAACATAAAATAATAATTAAAACAAAAATGAAACAAAACAGCCAAAAAACCCAAATCCACACTCATTGAGTCAATTCCAACTCACAGCGACTCTATACCAGCTCTCTGAGGCAGTACATTTTTATGGGCGCAGATAGTCTCATCTTTCTCCCACTCTGTGGCTGCTGCTTTTTAGCCACGGGCCTTGCAGTTAGCACCCCAACACTTAGCCACAGCTAGCTTTCATATTGAACAAAACAAATTACTTGAGTTTATACTGTAACTTAATAATTACTCAAAGTTGGTAGAAGATTTAAGAATAATTTTAAAAACAGCATAGCATGACATTTTAGTTGGAATTCCTCCCAAAGCAGACTATAAACCAAGAACTTGGGTAAAGGCGGTTTATTTTGGAGATGATCTCAGAAAACACAAATGATCAAGGGAGGAAGTGAGACAGAGAAGAATGTATTGGTCATCAAGTGGGGCTCCATCATGTTGGGGATATTCCAAGAAACTGTGTGGAACTACTTCCAAGTTGTCTCACCAGAGAATAAGGATTCTGGGGCATTTATTCACCAACCAGTATTAGAGAATTAATTGGCCCTGGAGACACAGCCCAAGAAACCCTGGTACTAGAGAAAGCCTACACGCATCGTAGAGTTGCAGGCATTTGAGAAGGAAGCTGTCAGGTTGATGGACTCCTTTTAGCTGCAGTAGAATTTAGATTGATCAAGGAGATATGTAGTGGGGTACCTATAAGCTCTTCCGCCCTCGATGTCAGAGGACAGAAAGGGCTGAATGAAATATTGACTAACATAAACTTGAGTTAAACTGTTTACATTTCAATATTTGTCCTCTCCTATTAGTTTTAAGACCTTAGGCAAGGTGTGTGACTTTTTGTGACTCACATATTTTACATATGTACAGTGTGGATAATAATAACCTCTGCCTTTACAATTACTGGAAGAATTCAATGAGTGTAATTTGACAGCTTGGCACCTATAGTAGACTTAAAACTCTCAAAAACAGTGTCTGCTCTACAGCAAGCATTGAATAATTATTACACATTGCTGGGGTCTGCCTGAGCAGCAGTATAATGTGGCGACCATTAAAATCACGCCATATTATTTGCAGATTTCATATCTGTGAATAAGCCTGCTTCCTAAAAGTTATTTGTAACCGTAAAATCAGTATAGTGGTGCCTGTACTGTTGTTCTTGGACCTGCGAAAATGAGTAAAATATTGTAGTCATCTGATGCGCATGTTTCCAGTTGAGGTAAACAAGGTGACACTCTGCCTTCCTGTTTCAACTCCCTCAGTGTAACAGAGTGTTCTTTTGGTGTTCTGTCCACTGCCATGTGTTTGCTTTGTCAATAATTTAACCATTTAAAGTGGCCAACAGAAATAGTACCTTTAAGTAGAAAAATGCTGTTAAGTGTTTTATAGAGAAAATGTGGTTTGTTTTGTTTTGACCTATACTCTGTGTACAACAGAACAAAGCACTGTCTGTGCCTCCTTACAGTGTTTGTGACGTTCAAGCTCATAGTCGCAGTCACTGTGTCAATTCATCTTGTTGGGGGCTTTTTTGGATGCCCTTCTACTTTCTCAAACATGATGTCCCTTTTCCAGGAACTGATCTCGCCTGCTACCATGACCAAAGTATGTTAGATGAAGTCTCAACATTCTTACTTCTAAGGAGCATTCTGGCTGTACTTCTCCCAAGACAGATTGGTTTGTTCTTTTGGCAGTACATGGTATTTTCAATGTTCTTCGCCAGCACCAAATTTCAAATGCAGGGATTAGTCTTTAGTCTTCCCTATTCAGTGTCCAACTTTCACATGCCTATAAGGTGACTGGAAAATACAGTGGTTTGGGTCGGGCACATCTAAGTCCTCAAAGTAATGTGTTTGCTTTTCAGCGCTTTAAAGAAGTCTTCTGCAGCAGGCTAACCCAATGCAATGTGTCATTTGAGCTCTAGACTGCTACTATCATGGACATTGACTGCGGATCCAAGCAAGATGCAGTCCTTGAAAACTTCCACCTTTTCTCCACTTATCATCATGTTGCCTCTTGGTCCAGTTCGGAGGAGCTTGGCTTTTCTTACACTGAGTTGTGATCCACATTGGAGGCTACTATCCTTGATCTTCATCAATAAGTGCTTCCGGTCCTCATTTTCGGCAAACAAGATTATGTCATCTGCATAATGCAGGTTGTTAATAAGCCTCTGTCCAATCCTGATGCTGTGTCATTCTTCATATTGTTCAAATTCTCAATTTATTTGCTTAGAATTCAGACAAAATAAGTATGTTGAGAGAATATAATCCTGATTTTTAACCATGCAACATTCCTTACTTCTGTTGGTATAGCTACTTCTTGATTTATGTACAAGTTCCTCAGCACAATTAAGTGTTCTGGAGTTCCCATTCTTCTCCAGGCTATCTCAAATTTAGTATGACCCACACATTTGAATGCTGTTGCATAGTCAATAAAACACAAGTAAGCCAGCAACTTGCTTATTGAAAATACACTTTTTATCAATAGAAACAACAGCTGTACATATGGACTTCTCCAGAAGGAATGTACAGAAATCAAATAGACTGTCAGAAGAGACCACGGAGAAGCTCAATATCAGCAGCAAAAATGAGGACAACGGGGGAACAGATCATCAACTGCTCATATGTAAATTAAGGTTGAAGCTGAAGAAAATGAAAATAAGTCCACAAGAGGCAAAACACCACAAGAGTCTATCTCACCTGAATTTTGAGAACAGCTCAAGAACAAATTTGACAGTAGACCTGATGAGCTATGGGATGATATCAAGACAATATCATAAATGAAAAAAAGTAAAAGGTCATTAAAAACAGGAGAGAAAAGATCAAAGTAGATGTCAAAAGAATCATGTGTGTTTAAAATTCTCCAAATCAAACTCACTGCTATCAAGTGATGCTGACTCATGGCTACCCTACAGGCTTAATTCAGGCATGAGTTATATTGTTGTTGGCTGTTAATTCTGTGCTAGCGAATCAACAGTATATATGAAATAAAGTGGTTTAAACAGAAGCAAAGATAAAACTAGCTTATGCACAGACTGGTTGGTACATGTGCTGTGACCAGAGGCTTGATGGACCCTAACTCGTTATTCCTCCATTATCAACCACTATTAAATTGTGTCTAATGGTTTGGTGTTTGCTAACTCAGTGTTTGAAGTTGCTATATAAAATGTAACTTTGATGAATATCAAGAATCAATTATAACTTGTTCTCAGTAACAGATTTTTCACTTTTTTTGGCATTCATGTGGGAAATTGATTAGCATTAACTACTAAACATAAAATGCCTTCAAAAAATTAAGTTAACCCTGGCAGCTGCTAAGCCTTCTTCCCTCCTGTACTCTTTACTTTTGAACTTATGTTTATATTCAACCTTTTCTTTTCTAATTAGCTTTGCTTCCCAACCCAATTGCTGTATCTAAGAGCAATCACACATTTGTCTAATATGCCATCACCCCAAAACTCATTTAGGCTCACCAACAGAAACAATCTTAACTACCACATATTCTTTGACTAGCTTTAAATTCCACCATTTGGCTTCAAATTCACACATATTACACAAAGTACATTTCTCCATCTCACCCACAAAGGTATTTTTGAATGACCTTCAGAGTAGCTTTGTTGAAATTCAGAAACACCTTGCTCATAATATTTATCTTACCAGGTTAGAATCCAGGCAAGAAAGAATATGAGTTTAACTTATTATTGTTCGCGCTTAGGGACACAATGTGATGTCGTTAGGTGCTCTCGAGTCTGTTCCAACTCCTAGAGGACTCATGCACAACAGAATAGACTGCCTAGTCCTCCACCATTGTTTCTGTGTTGGAGCCTCTGAGTCAATTTTGTGACCCTGTCTACATACAATATTGGCTCCTTTTTTCCTGTATTAAAAAGGACTTTAAAGTCCTTCACTCAACAATGAATAGATTGCACTCCTGCTATTCCAAGCATTGTGAGCCTCAGTTACATTTACTAGTATCAGCATCTAATTAGCAAAACAGTAGCTTCATCTTAAAGAATGGACATTAATAATGCTACCTTGCAAGGTTATTATTCTGATTTCGGCGTGTAATACAGGACAGCTTCGAGCACAGTAACCGAGAGAGAAGGTGCTCAAGGTGTCAGCGTCCTTTCCCTGGCTCCAGCTTGAGCGAACTCAAATCATTCCTTGTTCCATCCATCCATATGTCCACCCATCTTGACAATTCATATGTAACCATTCTTTATTGCTCACCTCCTAATTTACTGAGGTATAGTATAGAGTAGGCAACTCTCAAAGGGACGCTGATGGTGATATCAGCTAAGCATTGGACTGCTAACTACAAGATTGATGGTTCAAACTCACAGGTTGCTTCTGGGGAGAAAGATGAAGCTATCTACTCTTGTAAAGATTAAAGTTTTGAAATTCTTATATAGGATCACAGGAGCAACTCGATGGCAGTGAGTTTGCTTTTGATATATATGTAGTTAGTTTTAATTATATATATACATATGGCTGTGAGCTCTGTTTTACAATTTGCTAAAGCACCTTCAGTATAGTGATATTAGTCATATAGTCACTTTAAATTGTTCATGTACTAACTTATACTATACTATAGTATACCATGATATTTTACTGTTTTCTAAGCATTTGGCATATTTAATTATTTTTCCTGCTATTTAAAAACAGTTTACTTTAATATTATAAAAATAGAATTAATCAGTCAAGCTGACTGATTTAACAGATTTATAGCTCTCACTATTTCTCATCAGATTGTTTTTAAGGCAATTCAAGTTAATTCATAATATTACAACATTGTGTAACCACTCATTTATGCCACTTCGTATACTGTTTAATTTACATTTCTGAAATTGCCTGTAAACCTGAGCATATATCCCTGTGATGATTTCATTTCAGGCTTTCTATTTGAATACAGTATTTATCTTTACTTATGAGTGGGCTATGAAATGTTATTATGAATTTTGAGGAATGGGTAAAGATGTGGGAGAAGTTAGCTTATGAAAGAGAGGACTGCGTGCAAAAGCATGACTGCGCTTTTAGACTATTGACGAGCTGTCATGGGCTGAACATGGAGCAATGAGAGGAAGTCTCCGGGGCAGATTGTGGGTGGGTATGAACAGTTGATTCTTACCTGGGAAGAGTTTTAGACTCTCCATCAGGGTAAGGACACTAGTGTAGGTGGGGGTGGAGTGAAGGGAGAAATATCAGGAGGAGAATGAAGCTGGGGTCTCTTTTTAAGGCTTTCTAGAGTGAGATGGGCCATTTCTGAAAACACTGTGTTTTTCTGCCAGAGTGTCCCCGGGCCCGTGTACATGAAAAGCGGGTGCAGTCTCAATGTCCTCTCTGAGCCTCAAGGGATGAATGAGTTTGACAGAAATTTCATTTCACTGGGATCCTATGAAATTATAAATATCAGTTTTGATCTGATAAATTCTAAATACTAAACTCATGTTAATAAATCAACTACAGTGACAAAATATGTTGCCTTTCTTATGATTATTCATATAAGAACAAGGGTAAATCTGTGGAAAAAGTAGATTTTCATACTTTAATGAGTGTAAATTAAATTTGTAGAGACTGAATTAAAATGGGGGGTGGATTGAAACAGGAAAGTAAAGAGAAGTTTCCGCCCTGTGTTTCATGATGTCCTACTTTCCTTTCCATGTGCTGACTTTAGATTGCAGTTGATATGCTGATCTCTGGATGTGTATTTTAAGGGA
>NW_022103904.1:6396542-6398608 GCF_000313985.2 Echinops telfairi
TGATTGCCACAATGACTGATACTGACCAGGGTTGGCGTGGGTGGGATGCTGGAATGATTCCAGGGAACTGCAGAAGCATATGCCGCTCTCATTCTCAGTGCCATCCAGTCAGTGCTGACTCATAGCAACCCCTGTGAGTTTCTGAGATTATAATTGTTCACGGCAGTAGAAAGTGCAGTCTTTATCATGATATAAATAAGAACCTGATATGTACAATATGTAATACATATCACATATTATACATATCAGGAGATATATAATATTGTGTGTACATATAATACACATAAGTCAATCATATGCCAATATATGGTAGCATAAATTCCACTTAAAAACATATGATCATGGATTAAACAAAATCTGTATTCATGAGAATTGCATGTTGCCCAGCATATTTCCACAATCTTCCCACTGAGCCGCTACTCCAAGTACTCTGAAGACTACCGGGCCTGGGGAGCTGAGGGAGCACCCCTGCACCTCACAGTCACTTCTATTTGCAAAGCTATCATCCAGATATGAGTAGAAAGAAGAGTCCATTACAGTGACGTTCAGTCCGTCAAGGGGCTTTACAGCCTCTGGATTCTAGCCTTGATCTGTGGAGCAGAGGGGCCCCACATCCCTGTCTTTCATTTATTTTTCATTGATTTTAATTCTTAGGGAGTAAGCATGTTGATACCCCTCTCCCTACACTTTATCCTGGATTATGGGCTATAGCACAAATGTTTTTAATTGCTAGGGTGCACTGAGTTTTGTTTTTATCTGGGGAGTGGTGATAGGTCAAATATGCTCGGGAACCTAAACTTTCAAGCATTGAAATCAATGAGGAAAAAGAGTAAAAAGGATAAAAAAGCAGTTCAAAACAACACCTGACTAGTAGCCTCTAATTCTTTTCAAAAACAATTTGATTGAGCTTCTGGGAAGATGGGGCAGCAGCAGCAGCATAGCTTTGGATCTTCCCAAGTCGCTCCATAAAAATAGACAAAACTAGAGCAAACTCAGAGAAGCCTAGATAGGATATTTTTCAACAAAATAGATGACCAGGGCTCTTCTTGAACCCCAAAATACAAGTGAGTGGAAACAAGTTATCTGAAGATATGACCTGAATAATGTCTACATCTGCAAGTGATAAAGTAGAAGCAAGTATGCGCTATGTGATGGGCCTGAGAAGATGTGCAAAACAGTTTCTAGGTATTCTTTGGAAGTGGAATACTTACTTGTAAGTGATAGCAAAGTTTTCCTCACAAGATCTGAAACTACTGGAGGCTACTTTTCAAAGCCCCTGTGAACTTTGAATGCTCACCTTCCAAGAGAGGCTGCCACACAGAAAAGCCGCGTAGAGTGGAATCTAGAGAATTGAGCAGGATGTGAAAATAGAGAAAAAGACAGAGCAGATATATATATAAGTGGTAGATGAGCATAAAGCCAGAAAGATCAAAGAAAAAGGTGGCAATTTTAAAAACATGACACAAAACAACTGAAGAGGGAATTCTGTGATGTTATAAAACCTATTTGTTATTGCTATTACTTTTCAAAAGTTCAGGACAACTAATTTTATATGAAAAGTAGAAAGTAACAAAGCAGTTACACTCATACCAAGTTATTATAAGAAAAAAATGAAAATTAGAATACTATCCCTCTAGGCAATGAAAAAAGGTCATTAAGCTAAGCCTTTAAACAGACAAATATGCATTAAAGGAAATTAAATTCATTATATAAGATGGTAAGTTGATTATATAAGGCATTAAAAATAATTTGAATATATACTAGAACTGTAAAATGTAGTGAGATTATTTTGAAAAATATCAGAAAATAGTAAAAACCCAAAAGATTAGATTAGAAGACACATAATATAATTAAAACAAGAACACACCATTTTTACAAAAATAGAGTTCCAAAGGAAATTTTTAAAAATGAAAACAAATGAAATGAAATTTCAAAAAATGAGTGGAGGAAAAGTGACAAGAGTTGAAAGTAGTCATAGAAACCCTGGTGTAAAAATGCTAGTACTCGCCAAGGAACCAAGCAAGAGCTAGGGAGCAGCACACACCTTAGAGTCAACCCAGTATTTA
>NW_022103904.1:6405450-6406701 GCF_000313985.2 Echinops telfairi
ATTTATCTCTCTGTCCTTCAATTAATCCCACATGTGTTCATTGGCCATGTTGGCACAGTAAACCTACCTATCACACCAAGTAACTGTCTTCAAAAAATTAAAGCCCTTCAAATTAGGAAAAAATAAATCAAATAAGGAAAATGGCAGTATGTAATGTCAATGAAGAGTTAGGGAGGATGTACAAGCATTTAACAACATTCGTTCTATTTACTGAGCCTTTTTATCTTATTAAAAATGTGACTTCTCAGTCTCTCTTCTGATTTACTTTTCTCCACAAACTATGTGAATTTTACACATTTGTTTCTCCCACAGCTTAGCTTCAAATAGATCAGCTTTAAAAAAATTTTTATTTTTCTGATTGGCTGTTTTTATTTTTAAAACATTTTATTATTAACCGTATGAAGGTTTATATAGAATATCGGTCTTTTATCCAACAATTCCTACACATTTTGTTTGATTTCGTTGACTGCGAGCCCCATTTTGGAATATCACTTATCTCACTTCTTTCCTATTTTACTGTTTCAATTTCCCCTCTTTATTAACAATTCTGAACTTGGTCCTTAGGTAAATGCCACCATTCTGCTCTCAAATGCTTATTCTCAAATCTCTGATCTCAAATGCTTACCTTACTAGTGTTGTTGTACCTCTTACTGACTTTCTATTATTTGGCTCAAAATTGAGCTATAAGGTGAGTTCTGTTCTTAGTTCATTTTGTTTGTGGGTGTTCATTTTCATAGTGTTGATTTGATTTAGTGTTTGCTAAATCTTCACGATGTCCTTTTATATTTTTATGAGAAAGTTTGCTCATTTTCTTTGAAGTTACCCTGTACTTTATTACTTTATTTCCAGTTTAAAACAGTCTGCTCGCTCTTGAACTCTACTTGAATTCCTCTCCATTTGGAAGTTTTGTAACTTCACTATAACCGCATTTTAATTTGGTAATTGTCATTGCTTACAAGTCAATATCTCTGATTCTTTATTGTCAGTGCTGTGGGAGTGTTTTACTTTAAATTCCCTGCTGTTGAGTTAATTCTGACTCATAGTCACTGGTGGCATAGTTGGTTATGAGCTGGGGGGCTAACCTTAAGACATGCAGTTCAAAACCACTAGCTGTTCCACTGAAGAAAGATGAGGCTCAGATTTCCAGCTTTGGAATCCCACAAAGTCAATTTTACTCTGTACTATAGGTTTACTCTGTACTATGTGAGTGTTACTTTGGATCCTTCTATATCAGGATGGAATTCTGGGTGG
>NW_022103904.1:6408517-6414222 GCF_000313985.2 Echinops telfairi
CCCTGAGTTTGTTAACACCAGAAATGTTCTAATTTTGTCTCAGCATATTTGAAACACAATTTTTTTGGGTGTATAATTCTTGGTTGGCATTTTTTCCCATCAGTGTTGTCTATGTGTAATCCTTTGTCTTCTTGTCTAAATGATAGCTGCTGAGAAGTAAAATCATGGTCTTTATTGTTTGCCTTCACAGGTAGGTTTGAATTTGAATTGAGAACCCCAAACCCAAGCAAAACAAAAAAAAATAGGCAGCAGCAAAGAAAAAAGGATAAGAAAGAGTAAGGAAAAAAATAGAGAATGCAGACAAACAACAACAACAAGAAAAAAGAATTAATCACTAAAAATAAAATGAAACAAAAGACTATAGAAATAAAGTAAGAAAAAAGGAGAAAACCAGGAATAAAGTAATAAACAAAATGGGGGTGGAGAAAACACGATAAATACAATAGAACATAGAATAGTATAGAAAAACAGAGGAAGAAAGAGGAACGGAAGAATGGAAGGGAAAGGAAAGCAAAGGAAGGATGAAAAGAAGGGAACTAAAATAAAATCAACAAACAAAGAAGAAAACCAGGGCTGGGGCCAGACCCAGAGAGGGGTGCCTGGGCTATAAAGGATACATTCCTTTCTGTTAGTGTGTTAGTCTGGGTAGACTAGAGAAAGAATTTCATAGACACCCATGTGTATAAGAAAGAGCTTTATATACAAGAGCAGTTGAAGATTGAGAAAACATCCTAGCCCAGTCCAGGTCAAGTCCATAATCCCTAAATTACCCCAATATGTCTGATACCAATCTATCAAGTCCTTTTCTGACTCATGAAACACATGCAATGATGCTGAATGCAGGAGGTCACTGGCCAGTGGGTGGGAAGTCCTGTGGATCCAGTGGCATTGTAAGCATCTCAGCACTGACAGAGGTCTCCAAGTGGCTCTTGCAGTTCCCAGGATATGGGGGTCTATCAGTGTAGTGCAATATAGAGTGTCTCTCAGGGAGTCAGCCTTGTCAGTAGAGGGTCTCTAATTTAATGAGTCGAGAGAGAAAGAGTCTCCTGCCTCCAAGGAGGAAATACAGCAATTCCCAGAATCCTCAGGGGAAAGCCATGCCCACACAGAGGCTTCATTGGCTATAACCCGATTGACAGACTAGATTCCACCCCTTCTCTCTTAATCTTCTCAAGTCCCAAATTAACACCAGATTACATAACTACCATGGTTAGCCAGTTACAGTCCTACTCAATTGACTATGTCGTGTCAGGTCAGCTGACAAGTTATTAATTTTGTCTATTTTTTTGCCCAGCTTTATCCTTGGTATTTAATCCACTTTTTTGTATTTTTCTCTGAAGCTCAGAGTTATCACATTATCATCTATGTCTCGTGGATACCTCATGGCTTTATTGTAGAGCAGCGGTTCTTAATCTGTGGGTTGCAACCCCTTTTGGGGGTCAGACGACCCTTTCACAGGGGTCGCCCAATTCATAACAGTAGCAAAATTACAGTTATGAAGTAGCAACAAAAATAATTTTGTGGTTAGGGGATCACCACAACATGAGGAATTGTATTAGGGTTGCGGCATGTGGAAGGTTGAGAACAACCACTGTTGTAGAGTGTCTGGGAAGCTTATCTAACTACTCTGCCATCTTTGCCCAGTTACATTTTTTGTCTGTTTAATTATCTGGTCTAACCCTAGATGATGCCTATTGATTAATAGGAACTCCAGATATATGTATTCAGTGAATACATTTAGAAGTATTATAAGTTAATGAATATTTATAGTATTTTCATTTCTGTAATTTATCTTAAGTAAGCTAATTTATAACGAGAAGTAAGAAATTATGGCTACTAGCACTGCATTTTATGAGCACACAGCTTTTTCAATAACACGTGTTTAGAAATGTCTCTGTGATCAGTGGACAGCTTTAGACAAGTTCTTTCAGTAATGCACTGTGTTAGTTTTACCTTTTAAAAAAGGTCCAATCAAAAGTTCAGTGCATTAAAGCAATGTCAGCTCACACGGTGATGTCAGCTATATTTTAGGGATCAACGTGGTCAACTTGATAGATTTTCTTAAAGAACACAGGATAATTATGAAGTTTTAAGAAAATGAAACTTACATTGCTGAGACAATGGTCAGGAAAATTTCAACAAGAAAATGTATTCATCGTTAAGATGCACCTGCCCATTCTCCATGGGTAGCAAGGGAAGGACTGTACGAGAGAATTTTGTTGGAAAACCTCACTCTATCTATGTGACAGCCCTGATCTTGCCCTTTCAAATTTCTTTTGTTCTTCCAAAATCAAAGAACATTTAAAAGGAGGAAGGATGCCAAACTACTGTTTTCATGAGATGTAAATCAAAGCGCATAGGATTCTTCAGGGAAGTTTTAGGGAGATGGAAATGTTATCTTCAGTTATAGAGCTGCATAGAGGATATATTGAGAAACACCATCTTTACATTTTCACATTCTTGTTAAATAAAGGTGTCTTAGGCTGGATTCTTTAGAGAATCCAAACCAAAGACATTTGTAGATGTATACATATTTTGATATTTATATCAAGAAAATGACTCACATGGTTAGAGAAGTCGGCGAGTCTGACTCTAGGCGGGTTCCCAATTCATGAGTTAGATGTTAGGCTGGAGGCTTCTTCTGGCTTGTGTAGATGTGGGTGCTGGCGACAAGCAGGAAGACCACTGGCTGGTGGCTCCAGAGGTCTAAGGTTAGTGAGTCAGGCTGGTAGCTGCACAGGTCTGTAGGTCAGATGATGGATTGCTGACAACTCTCAATATTGGTATGCAATATGACAGGCTGTTGTCTCAAAGACAAGGAACTGGAGGTTGATGAGGCAGATGGCGATCCAGACCCAGCAAAAAGCAGGCCTCATATTGGAAGCAGGCCACACCCCGAGGCAATTAATTACATCAGAGCTGGTACCTCAGTATGGGTGTTGCCATCCTCCCATGTAATATACCATAATGGAGGCTTAAAACTGATTAGTTATCATTACATTTTGTTAGAATAAGTCATGAGAGATTACTAGGTGTTAACTGCCAAGCCAAACCACTAAGAACTCTGGTTCAGCCACGCTGATACAGACCCTATCAAATGAGCTTTCTGTGATTTTATTGCAGTGTTTTTTGGTTTACTCTCATGTAGACATTTATCTGCAAGGATGCTTAATGAAGCAGTATTCATTCACAGACCTTCGGAACATGAAGCATAAATAACAAATAAAAGTATTTGTTCACATAACCTATCTTTATAATCGATATTCTCAATACAATAAAGTGACATAATAGGTGACTGTGGCACACTTGAATAGGCTTTGGACTAGTAACTCCTAGTTGTCAGTTCAAACCTACCAGTTCCTCTACCAGATAAAGATGAGGTAGTCTGTTCCTACAGCGGGGATGGAGAACCTTTTTTCTGCCAAGGGCCATTTGGGTCTTTGTAACACTATTCTTGGGCCACACTGGTCAAACATTTAATTGACCCACCTCTAAGGCGGTGGCTGGAATTGCTTTTCTATGGTGAGATGTGTCATTTTATCTGGGGTTGATGATACTTGGGGCAGCATATGGCCCATGAGTAGCACAGTCCTCATGCCAGCTAAAGCCTTGGAAACTCTATATAGTCAGAGTCTGAATGGATTTGATGGCAGTGCATTTTATTAGATGAGTATTTCTTGACATGGACATATTTACATTTAAAATGCTAATTCCCACATGGTATTATCTCATTTAAATTTGTTAAAAGATAGATTCAGGATCAAAAGGGTAATGGATATACATAACCAAAATTATTTTTGTCTGATCACAACGGAGCCCTGGTAGCACACTTGTTAGGCATTCACTACTAACTAAGCATACAAACTCAGCAGGGTCTCTGTGGGGGCATGGAATTGGGAATCTTCTTCCCTAAAGATGGTTTTAAAAAGCAAAACCCATTGTCATAAAGTGTATTCTTACTCAAACCACATAGGGAAGATTCAACTGCCCCCTATGGTTTCCAAGATGGAAATCTGTACTGAAGTAGACCGTCAGATCTCACTCCCACGGAGAAGCTGGGAGATTCAAACAGCCTACATTACAGTTGCAGTCATACACTTAAACCACTGAACCACCATTAAGTTTACAGTACATGAAACACCATGGGGGCAGTTCAACTCTGAAGTATTCAACCACACACTGTAACAAAGCATACATGGTTTTATTTGGTCATCCATTCCTGTTCATATTTTAGGTATTTTGTAATAATTGTGTATTGATTGATAAAACCATTTGTCATGGAGTCAATTCTGACGCAGGACCACACCATATGTGTCAGAGTAGAATTGTGCTGCACAGGATTTTTTGATGGAAGATGTTTTAGGAATATACTATCAGGCCTTCCTTTCAAGGCACCTCTGGATGAACTTGAACTTTCAAGTATTTGGTTAGAAGTTGAGTGTGTTAACCCTTTGCCCTACTCAGGGTAGCTTTATTAATAGTTCTTCACAAATAATTCTGGTTTCAGAAAGCTTATGTTGTAGCAGGAGCAACCTCTGGTGTGTATACCACTAGACCTTGGTAATTTGAATATTTTTTCCCTGTCATGTTTGCAGTGAAACTGGTAAGATTGACTGGGCAGCCAGAACAATATGCTGGCCAGATCCAACCATCACAATATGTAACCCACACTTCATTTAAAATCCAAACAGAAAAACAGTAGGTTTCTGTACTGGGAATGATGGTTAATATGAGCCAGGCTGGTAATGTGTTAGTAATTTGTGTATTTTAAGATGCATTTGTTACTTGGTAAGTGTTTCCATGTATTGAAGAACAAGTTACATTGAACAGTCTGAGTGATATTATTTATTTAGTAATAGTTTTATTGGCATAAAACTGACATCATATAATTTATTTGTTTAACCACAATGAGTTGCACAATCATCAATATTAGAACATTTTCTTCTCATACTCATTGTTAGCATTCCATTTCCCTCCCAAACTCCCTTGTCATGATACTAGTTAATTTTAATCCAGTTACTGTCTCTATAGATTTACCTATTCTGAATTTCATATATAGAAAATCCTACAAAACACAAACAGTGAACAAACAAATCCAACAACAATGACCAGAGAAAACAGAGAAAAACCTCAATAGGAAAAGACAGCATAAAATATTAAAAACGGAAACAAATTTAAAGTGGGTTAAAAGGGAGATCAAATGATAAGGTATTATATTTTAAACTATCTGTGTCATCCATAATTGACTTTACCAGTGCTCTGTCTGATAGCCAGGCTCTTCACATCCCTGGATTATGGTCGGAGAGGATTCACCTGAGACTCAATGCATGTGAGGACCTTGCATTTAATATTTCCTGTAATTTCCTCAGACCTTATTTCCTTTTAGGCACTTATGGATTAAGGTAAAATGGCCTTTGGGTTTCCACCACCATCCATACCCTTCTGCAAAATGGGTGTTCACAATTTAAGCACTGGTACCATTCCTTCCTTCAGATTTGGTGTTTATTATTTATGATCCTTGGATCACACAAGCTGTGTGCTTCTTTCACGTGAACTTAGTTGATGCTTCACTTAGATGGCTGCTTGTTTGAGGACAAGCTTTTAAGACCTCAGATGCTATTCTTTTTCTTTTTTTTTTAAATAATCGTTTTATTAGGGGCTCATACAACCTTATCACAATCCATACATACATTAATTGTGTCAAG
>NW_022103904.1:6415908-6417533 GCF_000313985.2 Echinops telfairi
GGAGATAATACCATGCACAGAAACAAGACAAAGCAAAATAGCTGGGCATCATTCGGCTTCTTCACCATACATTGCTGTAGCACCCATATCTTCAGTGATCCTTTCATGAGGGCAAGTATTGAGTAGGACTATATGATAAAGTCCTGAGTGATTTTGAGTTTAAGGCAATGATTAGATCCCTGTCTGGACTATTAGTCCATCTTTTGTGTAGCCTGTAAATTGACATAGAGACAAAGGAAGGAGCTAGTGAATTCAGGGGGTTGGGTAGATAACTTTAATCAAAATTTATCAGTAACATGTAGAGATAAATTCAAAAGGGAAATAAGGTCTGAGGAAATTACAGGAAATATTAAATATGTGATTCTGTTTATAGTAGAAATGCAAACCAAAAAATTCCAGCTGTTTCTCTGTGAGTTATAGAAGTGTCACAGACCTGGTTATCGTTACTGAATTGTCGACTCCAGTCCGAATCTTATGGATCCTGTTGGTTTGATTAGGGATTACTCAGATTTGTCCAAAAGGACATTTCTGACAGGCATTGCATTTATGGAATATATCCTTTTACCAAGTTTTTGTTTCTCTAAACATCTATTACTATCTGTTTCCTCTCCCTGCTAACAGTTAGCTTCCCTCCTCTTCACACAAACATTAGTGTCGTTTTAAGTATTTATCAAAATTATATAGCACTATTTATAACACATACTCATTTAATCTCTGTAACAAGGTAGTATTATAAATTAGGTACTGTTTTAAGCTAAACAAAGAACAAAACCAGAAATTCACAGGATAAGATAGATCATTTATTAACATTAGAATGAATAACTTCTTTAAGAAAAAGTAAACAAAGTTATAAGGCAGCCCCAACCCTAGAAATTTCTAGGGGTGCTATTGGGCAAGCTTTGGTCTGTCAACCACAGACTTAATGGTGCAAACTCACCAGAAAGATGAGACAACCTGCTTCCATAAAGATTTACAGCCTCAGAAACCCTACCAAGGGTCTCCATGATGGGGAATCAATTCCACAGCAGTGGTTGCTATAACCGATCACAGATTTCTATAGTGTGGGGAGATTCCAAAAGTCAGTAAGAACTGACCTAAACTCCAGCTGTAGCATGGGCATCGGACATGAACAAAAAGCACAAAAGAAAAACAAGCATAATTACTCTTAAGTTTATGAAAAGATTTTTAATTTCTCTAGCTCAGTTAAATGAAGTTCAATTTAAAAGAACTGTGTTACTATTTCACCTCTATCAAGTCATCAAAAACTTAAAAGTTTGGTAGTAAAAATAGTTGGTGAGAATGTGGAGCATGGTGAATCACTTTGGAGAGCAACTAGAAAGATATCTGAAGCTGACAATATACCAACTTTACAACTAAATGAATACTCTTTACTGCATTTACTTGAGGTGCTCAAATACATATGAACACACAGAGACAGGTATAAGGTATGATTAAAACACTGGGTGCAATCACAAGAAACTAGAAATAACAGAACATTAATAAGAGAACAGATAAATACATTGTGGAGTGTTTTCACTATGTAGTGGATGAAATGCATGAGCCAAATCAGTACGTATGAATGTGGGTATATTTTGAAAATTAGAACACTGACCATGAAAAGCAAG
>NW_022103904.1:6418140-6419270 GCF_000313985.2 Echinops telfairi
TTACTTATTGGTATGTTTGAAATATTTCAGAATAGTAAAATTAAAAACTGAAAATGTAATCATTTAAGACTAGCTCTAGTGGAGACAACAAGTCTCCTTAATTTTATTTTAAAAATCTTTAGGACACATTGCTACCATATTGAAGTGGACTCTTCCAGTAAATGCAATGTTATGTGGACTATTTGTTTATCTAAAGTTTTACCTTCAGTTCTTATGGACTCACAATAAAGTATCTTTTGCACTCGCATCTTCTTTTTTTTTTTGTAAATCTTTTAAAATATTTATTTTTGCTTTCTGCCTTTTCACAAGGAGTCCTGGTGACAGTGGATTATGTATTGGACTGCTAACTTCAGGTCAGCAGTTCAAAACCACCAACCTTTGTGCAAGGGAAAGAAGAGGCTTCTTACTCACATTAAGATTTATTGTCTCAGAAGTGGTCTAAAAGGGTAGCCACAATTGCCACGAAAGGGGAAAATGTAAAATAAGTATTAATAAATTTGATTTTTGGATATGCATATATCAAAACATATTTCCCAAAATCACAATTGGCAAGGTCATAGCTCATAGCTTTACACAGAAATAGGAGAGTGGCAGATGGATACATTTTTCTGTATTATAAATTATAAATACAATATTACTTGAAAATTAAATTATCTTAATGTAGATTTCAGATTATATGTACAAAATCACTTTGTGAATCAAAGGATGCTTTTTTTTTTAAAAGGAAGGCTTACTCTAATATATAGGATGTTATGTTTGGGTTTTCAGATTATATAAAAATGTCTAATTTAGATCCCTTGAATAACATCTTGGAGCTCTAAAATTTCATGAAGGGAAAATGATTGAGAAGATTCTAAAAGTCTTGTCACAAAGTCTTCAGATACAGTTTATCATTGAAATAATTTCCTGTTCTGGCACAAAAATCCCAGGGAAATGCATGAAACCAAGAGGGATATGATTTGACTTTTTACCACAAATCTTGCTCCATTTTCTTCTCAGTAGAACTCTGAAAATCAAGGAAGCAAGTGTCTTTGCGCACCTCACAAATTAGCAAAATATGAGGGAAATGGGAACCTTTGCTCTAAGTTGCTGTCATTGGTTTTCAAGGCACCTGATTAGGTCCAGAGGCC
>NW_022103904.1:6420763-6430359 GCF_000313985.2 Echinops telfairi
TAGGCAACTGGACACCCCATTACAGAAGGGTCACAAGGAGATTTTACCCTCTTAATGGGTATACATCCACACCCAGGCACTCTGTGCTTCACTTTCCTCACCTATGAGGAAAGAAATCTTATCTTATAGGAGGATTAAAAATAATATGTGAAACACATTTATTGTAGTACTTGGTACATAAGAGGTTAGCACTACCACCAAAAGTGCTTGGC
This sequence comes from Echinops telfairi, assembly GCF_000313985.2. Lineage (NCBI taxonomy): Eukaryota > Metazoa > Chordata > Mammalia > Afrosoricida > Tenrecidae > Echinops > Echinops telfairi. Next base: position 6,420,976 of record NW_022103904.1, read on the forward strand.
TGGAAGTACTACTTCTTGGCTTACTCTTATATTTCCCTACCCAGAGCACTGGAAAGTGGTGGCTAACCATGAGCTTAAGACTGTGGATAGAATTCCAGCTTTGTTCCTTAAAGGTTTTGTGAGTTAAAATGGGTAAATTCTCTCCATAAATTCATTGAATAAACTCTCAATGAGATGGATTGACAAAATATATGGAAGGACGGACTCAAAGATACCAATGACAAAGATGGTGCCGAATTGGAAAATGTTTTATTCTGTTATCCATAGCTTCCCCCGAACTGGAGTTGATATGATGGCAACTAATAAGCAAATCACAATTGTAGCAAACTTCCAAACTTTGCTTTCCTCGTCTTGAATGATACTTACCTTATAGTTTCGTGAAGACTAAATGAAATAAAGCATGGAAAAATACCTCATGCTTGATAGAGTAGAGGGACAATGAAAAAGAAGAACATCCTGAACAAGATCGAATGACACAGTGGCTGTAACAATGGGCTCAAGCATAACAACCCTTGTGAAAATGCCACAGGACCCAGCGGCGTTTTGTCCTGTTGTTCACGAGGTCTCTATGAGTAGCAATTGACTCCGTAGCTCATAAGAACAGTAGCCTTCGCAGGGACCACTTCCTGGGAATGGACATAATGCTTAGGGTAGGTGAGAGAACAAGAGGAAGACTCTCCAGGATGTGGGCTGACACAGTGTTGCAACAATGGGCTCAAACAACACTGATTGTGAGGAAGGCCCAGAACGGGGTTGGATTTTGCCCTATTGTACATAGGGTCACTGAGAATTGGAACCAATTTCACAGTACCTAACAACAATGACAACTGGGTTGAAGAAAAATTATTAATGTTATTAATTGGCTTTTATTAAGGTCACCCAGAAAGAGCTATGGCACCCTGACTCAAATCCAAATCTATCCACAGCTCCTGGCTTTTCTGTTGTTGCACATATCCTGTATTTGTTTGAATACTTCTAGGAACTGGGCTATAGTGAGGTCTCTATTACTGGAAAGATTTTCAATGGACTTTAGAGGACGATTTTTCAGGGCCCATAGAAAACAATAAATGGTTTCTAAGGTTTTTGAATTATTGAGGCCTTATAATTCTCTGGATAACAGGCAGTGTCTAAATGGAAATGTCCTATTTTAAGTGTTTGATTGTCATTTAGTTGGAAAGCTAAACCTTATTCTTCCCAAGACCCAAGTATCTATAAAATTTAAGGACCAATGTAGTAGAAGGAAGAAGAGGCAATAAATAATTATTACATTTAAATCTTTCTAGCTTCCCGAAGGCTTCACATAATTCATTTTCCCCAATTTCAGTAACTAATTAAGCCTGGTTTCTGAGAGGTTTTAGAATAAATTAATCCACTGCACCATTTTAAGCTAATATTACCAAAAGCTTCTTAGTCTTCCCAAATACTTATATATTCATTCTTTCAGCAAATATTGAGTACCAACTATTTTCTAGAATACCATATATACTCAAGTATCAGCCAACCCGAATATAAGCTGAGGCACCTAATTTTACCACAAAAACTGGGAAGACTTATTGACTTGAGTAAAAGCCTAGGGTGGAAAATGCAGCAGCTACCGGTAAATTTCAGTACATTAAATGTTTTTGAATATTTATTTCAAATAAAAACAGTAATCTGGCTCTCTAAGTAGAAAAGAGGGTCAACAAAAACAATATGGTATCAACAATAACTTTAAAAAGTACAAAAATCTTAGCTGAATCAGCAACCAAGCTAAAACACAACAAAGCTGGATTCCTCCTCCTAATCTGTATGTTCAAACAGAGCTTCAGCTTTAGTTGGTGTGATGTTATCAACAAAGACATTGTCATCATCACTGATTTCACAGTCATCACCATCACTGCTGTGTGTGACCCTCACTGGAGTATAAGCCGAGGGGGGCTTTTTCAGCATAAAAAATTGTGCTGAAAAACTTGGCTTACACACGAGTATATGAGTAAGAAAAGGCTCCTTCACTCAGTGTGAAAGAAGGTATTGATTTTGCAAAGGAGATGGTTAGACAAATCTAAAATGGACAGGTTTTTGCAATTAGGCAAGCTTAAAAAAATTGACTATTGCTATAGGCTATATGTGTATCATCGAGAACCTGTACTGTGATAGCGATGGTGGGGAAGGGGAAAATACTTTCTAAAAGTCAATTCTATAGGATAATTAGATGAAAGTTTCAAGAAATTATAAAAAGAAAGGCGTTTCAGATTTAGCCCACGATATGAGTTCAGGCAAGGGAGAAATACTAGGTTAATTGGGAGTGGGTGGGGATTGAAATCATAAAGTCAGGGTGGAAATATCTGAGTGGGAACATGTGATGGTACTTAGAAAACGGGAATTGATCAAAGGTCAATCTGGAGATAAGGATCTGGGTGTCATCCCAATAGAGATGACAGGTTTACTTAACCTCAAAACTTAATCTGCTGAACTACCCAGGCAACTGAGATGGCAGGTCTAGTTAGTTGACCAAAAGAGACAAACAAACAATCCTGAGAGTGGAAAATAAAGGCAAAACATTAAAAAAGAAACAAAATGTCCAAAGAGCTGATAAGAAAGCCAAGAAAGTCTAGTGTCACAGACTTCAAGGTTATGAAAGCTGGCATTATCAAATGCTCGGAAGAGAGCAGGCGAGATGAAGACTGTAAGAGCTTTGGAAACCAGGAAGCAAAAGGCCTAGATAACGCCAAAGGTTGAAAGAGTAGAGGTGAATTAGAAGTAAATAAATTGGATAATAACTAACAGGGGTAGGGATATAGATTCTAAATGAAAACTTATGGTTGACATTAACTAGTGAGTATGATATTGATAGGGATTCATATATAGGGTACATCAAAAAGATTCCTGTCTCTTCACCAGTGCTGGAGTTATCTTCTTACAATTGATAACTTATCATACAAGTCCCTGTTAATAGACCCCTGAGTTTCTTGATGCTGGAGGAAACCCAATATCCTTAGCAGAGAAGAAAAGGTGCTTGGCACTTAGGCTCGAACTTCTCTTCCATTTCACTTCCTACTATTCTAACCTCAGGACATTTCAGATTGTTTCAAGATCAGGTCTTTGTACACCTTGCTTTCTCTGCCTTGATGTTTCTGCTTCCCATTTTTAACACAATTCAAAATCCTTTTTCAAAACCAGAGGGGCCCCTGTGGCACTGTGGGGTCAGTGTTAGCCTGTGAACCACAAGGTTGATGGTTCAAATCCACTACCTGCTACACTTGAGAAAGTTGATGTTGCCTGCTTCTGTAGAGATTTATAGTCTCAGAAACCCTCAGGTACTGTTCCACTCTGTCCTTTAGGGTCACTATGAATTGCAATAGACTCTTCAGCAGTGGGTTTGGTTTTTCAACACCTGCCTCAAATGTCACCTCCTTTATGACAGATACCTCCCTTTCCCACCAGACCGGGTTCAGGCACCTTCTTTGGTGCCTGAATTGTTCATTTACAAACGTGTCACAAAATTCTGGATTGTATTGCACCTGGTTCAATAACTGTGCTCTCCAGCGGTGCATAAGATCGCTGAAAACAAGGGCGATATCTTGTTTATTGTGGCAATTTCCGTGATAAAGGCACCATGAATTAGTGAGTATTAATGTTTAGAAAGAGAAACCAATTTACATACTATAGGATTGAAGGAGCAAATTAGTGCAAAAAGGCTGGCTACATAAAGCTGTGCATTCTAAATATGTTCTGCTTAAGTCACTTCTATGTATTAGAAAGTGGTGTTAGAGTTAAGCAGTCTCCGGTACAAATACAACCTCTGATCGCAAAAGCTGTAAGAGTTGACACTAGTTTCTGTGAACTGGGAGTTTCCTAATGGGAAAATGTGGATAATAATCACCGTTTAGTGTAACTTGGAAGATAAAATTGCCCAAAGATAATCTGATCAATTATATGCCCCATGCTTAGCTATTTCTTATAGTATAATTATTTCTCTCTGTGGCTAGGAGATTTTGGTGTATTAGTTTTTTTTTTTTTAAATCTTGTACTTGACTCCTTTGTAATTCATTCTCTAAATAGAAAAGGTTTTTTGTTTGCTTTTTTTTTTTAATCTTAAGCTAAATTGATGTTGAGAAAATCTGAATTCCTTTCTTGTACAACAGCCTGTTCAGGACCTAAGTAATGCTATCTGATTAGCAGCACTCATTCGTGGTATCAAGTGAATTCAACAGAAACCTAGAATACAATATATGTGTAGCTTTAGTAAATTCACAAATAAGTCTGATTTGTTCTTGAGTTTTCAAATAACTTCGCAGCAGAAACTCTAGCTTGAGACTTGTTACGCTGCATATAGGACACCCTTCTTGTCTAATCTTTAGGATTCTATCGCCTGATTTACATCAACTCTTTTCATTTTTTTAAGGAGAATTTTTGTGGTTAATAAAAACCTGCACTTACAGCTTTTTTTCATAGATAGAGGAAAGGATTCCACATCAGATTTAGATCAAGAGATAGGTTTTCAGAAGAAAATGATGGATGTGCCCTTGGGGAGCAGAGGAATGCAGCGATGTTCCGTCTCTGACTGATTGAGTTTAAGGCATTTATGAACACTTTCCACACCCACACCCACGCAAATACACAAACAGTGGTCACAATTGCAGCTCCAGACATGGCCTCCCCACCCTCCCAGTCTCATTTCTAATGTGCATCCGTTGTTTTCCATAACATGAAATAAATCCCTTTCTTTTGCCCTGTGGTGAAAGGCTTATATAAATACTGAAACTTCAAGTATTCTCCCGAGTATTCTGCTGGCGAGCGTGCAGCCCATGGGCCTGTTGAGATATCGGCATGCGTTTTTGTGTGTGCAGTTCCTTTAGGGCCCTTGGGGGAGTCCTGTGGTGATAAACTCACTTGTCTTGAAAATATATCAGACTAACCATTCTAACCCTTAATTTTTGAAAACTTAAATAAATGACACCATGGTTGAAACGACTCCAGGTTCAGTCTCTCTTATTCTTTCAGCACATATCCTTCTGGTAATTATCTGTCTATCTAGCTATCTCTATCTATCTATCTATCTATCTATCTATCTATCTATCTATCTATCTATCTATCTATCATCTATCATCTAAATATCTTTATATCTTAGAAAGTCTTGGCCAGTAGATGACTTTAACAGTCATTGGAAAGAAAATATGAATGTGAAAAATTGATTAGAAGTAAAACCTTTAACTGTGAATCTTGATGTTTCCATTAATTTTTCCCCTCAAACTTTAGAAATGAAATATTTTAATGCTGAATGAATGGGGCTGATTGAAGTTTTGGGGCTGTAATGAAAGTCTTTATTCATCATATTGGAGAAAAAAGGAAATCATTAGTTCTAAAGTCAAACAACAAAGAAAAAACAATCAGAGGATATAGTTGTGGTTGATAGGTGGTGTGGAATCAGTTTCGATCCATAGGGACCCTATACACTAAAGAAAAAAACACTTCCCAGTTTGGCTTCATCCTCACAACTATGGTTATGTTTGAATTCATTGTTGCAATCCATCTTGCTGAGGGTCTTCCTCTCTTTTTCACAAAACATGGCATCTTTTTCTAGGGACTGGTTTCTCCAGATAATGTGTCCAAAAGATGTGCGATGAAATCTCTCCACCCTTGCTTCTAAGGAGCATTCTTCATAGACAGATTTTTTTTTTTGGGGGGGCAATCTATGGTACTTTCAATATTTTTTTCCAGCACTGTAATTCAAATGCATAAATTCTTATTCATCTTTCCTAGTTCAGTGTCTAACTTTCACATACATACGGGGTGATTGAAAATACCATGGCTTAGGTCATGTGCAACTTAGCCCTCAATAAAATAACATTCTTGATTTTCAACATTTGAAAGAAGTCTTGTGTATCAGATTTGCCCAATGCAATGCATCATTTGTTCTCTCTCTTTTTAATTAAAAGATTGTTTTATTCAGGCCTCTTAAAGCTCTTATAACAATTCATACATCAGTTGTATCAACCACATTTGTGCATATGTTGCCATCATTTTCAAGGCATTTTCATGAGTCCTTGGTATCAGCTCTTCTTTTTCATTTGATCTCTTGACTATTGCTTTTATGAACATTGATTGTGGAGCCAAGCAAGATGAAATCCTTGATAACTTCAATATTTTTTCTGTTTATTGTCATGTTGCCTATTGGTCCAATTATGAGGACTTAGGGTTTGTTTATATTGAGTTGTTACTATAATAAAGACTGCAATCCTTGATCTTTATCAGCAAGTGCTTCAAGTCCTCCTCACTTTCAGCAATCGTGGATGTTATCTGTATATTACAGTATGGTAATAAGCCTTCTTCTGATCCTAATGCCAAATTCATCTTCAAATAATCTAGCTTCTCCGATTATTTGTTTGGCATGGAGGAAGTTTCAACACTTTCACTTTTCTTTCTTTTTTTTTTTTTAAGGAGCATTCTGGCTGTATTTCTTCCAAGATAAAATTTGTTTATTCTTCTGACAGTTCAAAAATTTGCCTTTGGGTTGATGCTAACACATTGTGACTCTATAGGACAGGGTAAAACTGTCCCTGCGAGTTTCTGAGACTGTACTTGTTACCAGGAGTAGAAAGCCCTGTCTTTCTCCCTCAGAATGGCTGGTGGTTTTGAACTGCCAACCTTGTGGATCACATCCCAATGCATAACCAGGGCTCCTCTTTTGAGAGTAGATGGTATCTTCAATATTTACCAAGACTATAATTCAAATGCATCGATTCTTCTACAGTCTTCCTTATTCATTGTCCAGCTTTCTCATGCATTTGTTGCTGCTAGGTGCCAGGAAAACCAAATAGGTTCAGGCCCTACGAGCAACAGAACAAAGCACTGTCAGGTCCTGCGCCATCCTGACAACTATTGCTATGCATGTGAGGACATTGAAAATATCACACCTTCTGTCAGAGTTAAGCCTCAACATGACATCTTTAGTAACACTTGTAAAAGAATATAGAATCAATAAGTGAATGAATAGGTTAAAAATTGTTATCCATCAGCAATCTGATCATCATCTGCAAAGTATGGATACTGTTTTCTCACTATTTTTTCTTTAAATGATGAAGAGGTGCACTTCTGAATTATAAGTTTCCTTTGGAAGCTGCATTTCCGAGATTGGCCCTACCTGTGTGAAAAGAGCCGAATAAAAGTCCACCAACACTGCCACCTGCACTGTATTTCCACCGGCCTTCCATAGTGGTGAAGCATTTCACCTATTAATCTGTTTTTAAAAATATCTTTGGTTACCAAGATGATTACGTAACTAAAGGATTTGTTCTTAACAATTCTAAAATTCTTCATATTGTAGCAATAATTTCTTTTAAAAGCATTAATGCTAGTCTAATGCCAAGGAAATCGAGGTGAAAGGTTTCCCAAGTGTCCAACCCTCCCCAAATGCTATTCTGCTCTATGCCTCCACCCCTCCACTCCCTGGCAGCAACCATGGGCTCAAGAATAGGGACAGTGGTGAAGTGGTGCAGGCAGTGTTTTGTTCTGCTGTGCATAGGGTTGCTATGGGTCACAACTGACTCGATGGGACCTAACAAGTCCTCTGATTATATTTCCTCCCATCTCTTGGTCTTTGATTAGCTACAGTGTGCCACGGAAACTCATGAAACACCGAGGACATATCTCACAATGTGGTGGGCACTGTTCAGTCCTAAATTTGAAGGTCAGGTAAGGGGAGTCAAATGCAGGGTCCAGGGCCAGAAGCCAAAAATGTCCACAGCAAGTCTTTTTACTTTTACCAAAGCGCTGTCAGGAAGCAGACATATGTTGTAGGTTTGGAACTGTACAGTGCCACCAAAGTATATACTCTATCTGAAAAAAACAAACAAAGGGTGGTATATTAAGTTACATACTCTACTAAGGTAGAGTCTTAAAGATGCTTCCCAGGAAATAAAAGTTGTACCTTGGTTCACATCCTCTACTAAAGTCAGTTCTGAACCCACCCTCATCCTGTCTGTTAGTATAGTAGAGAATATAATCGCCAAATGGCACTATAACCACAGGAAAATAGAGTCCAGAATTAGAATAGATTATATAAGGCATTGTGGCTAGAAGTTCCATATTAACTGATGGCAACTCCGGCTCAGCTAGCCATTGATACTTGAATGGAGAGAAATTTATTCCCTTGCTCTAGTCTCTCTGGAGGAATAAGCATAATGTTAGATTTTCCCCACTGCATAACCCCTTATTCATTCATTCAGCTATTATTTATCAACTATTATTTTTTTTCTTCCTTCCATTTATCCAAACTTTCCCATCTTGGGAAAGGACATCAGGTTGAGCAATTGAACCATTCCTGATTGCGAATATCAAGAGCTGTCTAGCACGTGTTTCTCCCTCAGTCTATTCCCCATTATATTGGGTGGGATTACTCCGGTGCAATACTGGTGGATTATCTCAACCACTAGGCAATATGACACTTCACTGTCAACTCCAGCTTTGCCAGATGAGGAAAAGGTATAATTCATCCCATCAGTCCCTTGGAAATTCTTGCATACCGGTTTAGGGTTATAGTTACAATCTCTTGGGGAGCTATCATTGCTGTTTCGGGCACTTGAACTGCATCCCTGGTCCTGGGACCACAGCAGCAGACAGGAAAAAAGGAATTGAAAGTTAATGGAATTTTTTCCATGAACTTTTTGAAATCCTTTTACATATTTTACAGAATCTCCTAAATATACTGTAAAAAATTATTTGAGTTTCAAAATAGTGCTGAGCAGTTTTTAAATATAATAATAATACTAATATTGCAATTTTGAGCATAATAGGCAAGCGATAGTGCAAAATATTTCAGGTCTTAGGAACAGTATATCATAGGTAAGCATAGACTGTACAGTGGCAGGAGCATCTTCCCCTGCCTTCTCTTCCCTAGAGTCTCCTGAGAAACATAGGAATCTATCCAGTGACGATTCCCCCTTTGTCCCCTTCATGTTAAGTGTGAGGACACACTCATGAAGCCATGAAAAACAGCCCCTCATTCCTTTATCTCCGAGCTTCATTTTAAATAACAAATGTTCAATTGCCCATTTCAATTCTCCGAAGGTGGTACACAGCATGGTATGTTCATTTAATAACATGATTCTTAGCTCACTACTACACCCTGTGGACTCTAAGGTGTGGTCCTTGGTAGGAAGAGATATAACGTGGGGGTTCAAACTAAACTAACTTTTGTTAAAAACCCCTTGATGGTGTTTTTAGCCTCTGCATTTGTTACTGGATAGGCAAAGTCCAGTCCAGAGTAAACGTGTATCCCTGTGAGGATCCACATGTAGCCCTCTGGTGCCACCAATATCATTGGTCTGATATAATCGTTGTGCTACCTACGTGCAGGGCCTTCCTACAGGAGGAAGTCTCTGCTCCTCATTTTCCCCCTCCCTT
>NW_022103904.1:6430655-6440937 GCF_000313985.2 Echinops telfairi
GGGGGAGGAAGATTCAAGAACTAGAGGAAAATTGTATATTTCATCATTGCTACACTGTAGCCTGACTGGCTCGTCTCCTCTCTGCAGCCTTTCTGCAAAGGGGTGTCCAATTTCCCACAAATGGGCCCTGGGTTCCCGCTCCACACTCCCCCTCATTCACAATGCTATGATTTTTTTTTCTTCTGTTCTTTGATGCCTGATACATGATCCCTCTGACGCCTTGTGATCTCACAGGCTGGTGTGCTTTTTCCATGTGGGCTTTGTTGTTTCTCAGTTAGATGGCCCCTTGTTTATCTTCCAGCCTATTGGACCCCAGATTCTATATCTTTTGGCATCCGGACACTGTTAGCTTTCTTCACCGCGTTTGCTTATGCACCTACTTTGTCTTCAGCGTTCATGTCAGGGTAGGCTGGTGCACATAGCTTTCTTTTAAAACAGCTACATTAGTTGGTTTACTCTTTGTTTAATTCTGAGGAATGACTTAGTATATCAGTCTATGCTTATCTATGATATACTGTTCCTAAGACCTGAAATATTTTGCACTATCGCTTGCCTATTATGCTCAAAATTGAAATATTAGTATTATTATTATATTTAAAAACTGCTCAGCACTATTTTTGAAACTCAAATAATTTTTTACAGTATATTTAGGAGATTCTGTAAAATATGTAAAAGGATTTCAAAAAGTTCATGGAAAATGGAATTGAAAGATAATGGAATTTTTTGAAGACCTCTCATATAGAAGGATAAAAATAGAAGGAATTACATCTGTAAGAGTTGAATTAACAATCAGACCTAGCAGCTAATCTTCCTACTGTGAAAACCCCTCTGCTGTCCAGTAGATTCTGACCATATAGGACTGAGTAGACCCGCCCCATAGAGCATCCAGGGCTGCAAATCATTACGGAAGGAAACTGCCTTATCTTGCTCCTGTGGAGTGGCTAACAAACAAACAAATCCACTGCTATCTAGTCAATTCTAACGTATAGCAACTATCCATTTATGTTTCTGAAGTTTTCAATATTTAGGGGAGCAGAAGCCTCATCTTTTCCCTACAAAGTGGCTGGTGGGTTCACAATGGAGACCTTGTAGTCTCAAATCCCAAATTCACTCAAACCTCCAACATTTTGGTTAGCAATAAAACTCTTAATCACTGAGTCACCAGGACTCTTTCATCCTACTGTAATGCTGCACAAGTCATTTCGTACAGAGAGCAATCTTTGAAAGCTAGGAGGAAAGAAAACCTGAGAAATTTATTGTTGTCATTATCTGTTGCTTAGGAAGAGACACATGAAGAAAGAGGTTGTAATGCATTCTTCCTTGTGTACATGATACATCCTTCTTGTGTATGTGTTTCTAGGTTTTCAGAAGAAATAACCAGCAAGTGGCTGGATCTCTTTGAAGGCAGTGGGATCCCATATGGTCCAATCAACAATATGAAGAATGTATTTGCAGAACCTCAGGTTTGGCTTTTGGTACATTGTGGTTCACAAGATACAAATTTGCTTCTCTTTCCCATCTACATTGATTTACATAAATGCACACCTTTGGTCTTAAGCTTTTGTCAAACAACATGATTTATAGCTGTTACATAAGAGCTGTTTATGGGCCTGAAACAGAATCACAATGGAAATTTCTGAGATTAGGGCATTTGTTTTTCTTTAAAAAAAAAAAGAGATAGACAATGGAAAGCTTGGGACCAGGTGTTCCGGGGTCACTCTTTGTAGAAAGAAATACAAAACTTCACGGTTCCAGCCAACGTCTGATCACATGACTGTTGTAAAATGTAGCAACCAATTTGTAGTTCATTTTGCAAACAAAGAGGCTTTTAATATGCTTTGATTAATTGTGTATCATTTGTTAAAGTTAAATTATACCCAAATAGAGATTTGTGTAATATACTGCTTAGCAGATTCCTGTTAGAGTCGAGGAAGGATGGTCACCTTAGCAAAAAGTCTCTTGAGACTGTTTAAATGTTTATTTTTGGACAACTGCTAAAATGATGTCTTGATTTTATTACCTCAATTAAGATCACTTCAAGCAATTTACCTTGTCTCAGTTTTACATATTAACTATATTAACCCCAAAAGGTTGAGGAACTCAATTTTTATGTAAAGGTTCCACTATGATTATTCATGTGTCTTGTCAGTTCCCAACATTTCAACCTTACAAGTATTGTTTTAATTTATGTTGTGGCAGATTTTTCTTTGAAAGAAATTATTGAAACTGGGATGTCTCTTTTTTCGGGAAGATGACTTTGTGAAAAACTGACCTCTCTAAACTTTGATGCTTTCATCTTCCATGAATATCTATTTAAAAGAGAATTGAAATGTACTTAATTAAATGCTTACAGTATTTATTGGAGAAAAAAAAGAATCAATTTAGGAATTCTTCCCTGCGTTGCTTTTTCCCCAAGATGATGTGTATAACAGAGCTCTGCCCATAAAAAGGATAGTCAATAAATACTTATGATAAGGAGGCCCACCTGATGTCGATTGAGTCACAGTGTCAGTGGATTGCTGCCTGCCATTTGCGTGTATTGTGAATGTAGATCACCTGGGCCAGTTGTCTCACTTCGTAACTGAGTGAGTCAAGCTTGGTTTGATGCCGTTTGTTCCTGAGGAATTGTTGGATTTCACTATTCCTTCCCTCTATTCATACTCCTCGGCTTACCTGTGGCATTGAGATGTGCGGAGGGTCACATTTCACCTGATTTGGGGGAATGCACATTTCTATGAAGATTTTTCCTTGGAGAGTTCCCATCAGTGTCTTGGTATTGTTGTACCCCCAGGTCCCCTGCCACCATCCTTTTTTTTTCAAGTCAGAGATAAAGGCATCAATAAAGGCCTTTCAAAAAATTTAACATTATAATTATATTCAAATGTCATAATGACCAAGTACCAGGATCCTGTACAGGACCTCAAAACTGACAAATTCACTTTATGGGCTAGCTCAGAATAAGAATGGGATAATTAAGGTTTTCCACGCCCACTTTTCTTTTTAGTTCCGTTTAATTACTTTAATCCTTGCATTTCATTTTCCTCTTTTTGGGGCCTAAGAATATAAATTTCTATTACTGGTCTGTATCATACTTTTAGTACTGAGCCTACTTTCCACGTGGAGATTGATATTCCCTAAGCCAGGATACCAGCTTTTCTTATTATCTTAAGCATCTGCAAAATATATGCCAAGATGTCTTCGACCTTGCATTGCTTCAGACTACTGAAGATCTTTTTATTATTTATTTTCTATGGAAGTTTCTCATAAGCAAGATTTCCATTTGCGGCGTTCTCCCTTGCGTTTCTCCTGATGAGCTGCAGAAGGTCTTACCCCCAGGTACAGGGAACCCGCTACTTCTGTGCAGACGTGGGAACACACCGCTGGCGCCTGTAGCCCAGCTTTCCATGTGCGCTGTGCCAGCGCAGCTGCTAGCTCAACTCTAAATTGCTTTGCGTGAAGTACAAGGTCTGGAACATGGCGCAGGAAGTGGGACTTTGATGAAGTGCCTCACGCAAAAAACAAAAACAGAAACAAAAGAAAGATTAGAAGTAGCAAAGAACTGGCGAGAACTTTCTGTGGGCCTACTTATCAAATGGACCATTTACATCTGTGATTTGACCTTGATAGACCAAAAAGTTTACTTCATGATAGAAAGTATTTTTATCTGACTGATTTCTATCAGTCTCAGCAAAACCCAAACAATGGATACATGGAAAGTTGTTTATATTTTATCTGCTGATTATGTGCCTTTGATGGGTTAAAATGATCCTACAGGGTGGGGCTGTTTAATCTGCATTTACTGATAGTCCTGATAAACTGATCCCAAGGTGGTAATTTTGTTGACTTTCTTCCTCCATGACATACTGTCTGTGGAAACCCCTATGCGTTTTTTAGAGGTACAATATAGATTATCTGCATAGAGATTTTAATATTCATTCATTTTTCCAAGTTTTTTCTTAAAATATGTTCTTTTAATCAGTTCAAGGTTATACAGTACATTAAAGGAATTCTTAAAAAGTTTCAAAATCTTACTATATGACCTCAGTATGGTCCTATTTAACATACCCTTGGGAACATGTGCATGACATACATTGTGGTTTGAGCTTTTCCAACCTAAACAGACTTAAAAGAAAATTCAGTTTTTATTGAAACTGTTCATATTCCATCAAGAATAGGTATGGATCTCACCACAAGGGAGGGTTCTAAAACAGTATTATCTACTAGGAGAATCAAAAGAGAATTGTCATCCTGCTTTTTAGTATTTCTCGTAGGATTGTGTATTTGGAGATTCTAGTCCATCAGCCTTTTGAATGAGCTGCTCAATTAAAAAATATATGAATAACCAGGACCTCTGATTAATGTTTTTCTTGTCCTGGATGCCTTGACCTGAGGAAAGAGACGAAAGGGCAAAGGATGTCACAAAACTGGTGTTATTTAAGAGTCCTCATATTTGTACCACACACGTTGAATACATCAGGTGTAAGACGTCACCCGGAAGAATCACTTCTGAGAACTGTTGGGAGGGAAATATCAGAACTGAAATATTGCAGCTGGCCCTGATTTTAACTGGTGCCAAACACCTGCAGGCTCTGAAGGATACCAAAACAAAACCCCACCCTGTGGCAGCAAGCCATCCCTTAACTGCCCTTCCTTAACTTTGCATCACCATCAAAATTAATTTAACATTTTCTACAGGAACCTTATTCTTCCTGTCCCAGAAGGCCATTACAACTCCTTGAGCAAATCTTCCGTATGGGATAAATATGTCATAGAAACAACAGAGCAAAGTATTGAAACATTTGATGGCTGGAAATTATCTGTTGTTTTCATTCATTATTTGTGGAAGCCTGTGATGTTGGAGGTTTTATTAATCTCTAGGCTACCTCTTATTCTCTAAGTGATTTTGTGTTAGCACGCTTTGACAAAATATCTGAGCATCTGGGAATAAAAACTTTAATATTCGTATAGTAATCATTAGAAACACCCCAATGTACAGAGCACTTTCTAAAACACACACACACACACACACACACACTGATGCATTTTTAAGATCATATTTGATCGACTCTTGTATTTGTTGAAATGACGTTTCATAGTCCTGAGAGGGTTATACAAGTCAAGCAAAATTATATCCTTATTTTTGACACTGTTGGGACACACATACATATAATAGTTTCTACAACTGGAAAATAGTTGATAAAGACATGAGGTACAACAGAATGTGTGGAAAAAATTCCTAGCAGACAGGGAGGTTAAAAAAAACTTACGTACATTTTAGATGATGCAGAAATTTAGGTATGAGATGTGTTTTTATTTTATGGTAACTAAGTATAATATATTTCATTATTTTTGGTGAAATGATGTATTTTCAAATTGAGTGATTAAATTATATACAAACTCATAGTTTAGCATTTTCGTTCCAGTTCTAGAATGTGCAATATGAAGAAATAATATATAATTTTATTTTGTTTAATTGAGAAGAATATTAATGCAAAAACATTATTATTAAAGTTTGAAATGAAGAATAAAAATAAAGGAGTTAGGATAGCATTACTGATATTTTATATTCATTTTTTTCTATAGTCCTAAGAAATTTGGATGCATTTTGAAAAAGTCACAATTTCTTTGCCCTATTACATCTACATCTATATTAGATATTCAGTTTGAGTATATTTTATTATTATTATTTAAAAAAAATCATTTCATTGGGGCTCTACAGCTCTTATCACAATCCATACAAACATCCATTGTGTCAAGAACATTTGTGCATATGTTGCTATCATCATTTTCAAAACATTTTCTTTCTACTTGAGCCCTTGGTATCAACTCATATTCTCGCCCCCTCAATAAACCCTTGATAATTTATACATTATTTTTTCATGTCTTACACCGACCACTGTCTCCCTTCCCCCACTTTTCTGTTGTCAGTCCCCTGGGGTCTTTGTGTGTTATATGTTGATCATTGTGATTGGTTCTCCCTTTATCCCCCTCCTTCCCCTTTTCTGACTGGTATCACTATTCTCATTATTGCTCCTGAGGGGTTCATCTGTCCTGGATATGCTGTGTTGCAAGCTCTTGTCTGTACCATTGTACATGCTCTGATCTAACGGGGTTTGTAAGATAGAATTGGGGCCATGACAGTGGGGTGGAGAGGGAGAGTAGGCATTAAAGAACTAGAAGAAAGTTGTGTGTTTTGTTGGTACTGTACTGCACCCTGACTGGCTCGTCTCTTTCTTGTGCTGCTTCTGTAAGGGGAGGTCCAATTGTCTACAGATGGGCTTCAGGTCTCCACTCTGCACTCCCACTCATTCACATCAATAGGATTTTTTGTTTTGGATCTTTGATGCTTGATACCTTCGACACCTCATGATCGCACAGGCTGGTGAGCTTCTTCCATATGGACTTGGTGCTTCTCAGTTATATGGCCTCTTGTTTATCTTCAAGCCTTTAAGACGCCGGGCGCTATATCTTTTGACAGCTGGGCACCATCAGCTTTCTTCACAACACTTGTTATGCACCCATTTTGTCTTCAGCAATCATATCAGGGAAGGTGAGCATCCTAGAATGCTGGGTTATTAGAACAAATGTTCTTGCACTAAGGGAGGTCCCTCAATGGAGGGACTTGAATGGAGGTCCAATGTCCTTCTGCTGCCTTACTACTTAACAAATAAATATACGTACATAGATCTATTTCCCTTTCATTATATGTAAATGTATTTACATATGTACATGACTGTATTTAGAACTCTATAAATGTCCTTTGCCTCCTAGTTCTTTACTCTATTTCCTATTACTTTCCTCTGGTAATTCCTCTCCTCTACTTTGCCCTTGATTACATCCACCCCCAGCCATCCTAGGCTCTCCTTGCCAAGTTTTAGATCACTTGTTCCCTTGTCCCTGGGCTTGTTGGCACCCAGCTTCCTTTCCCCCACCTCTCCCTCTCCAATGTCCTCCCAGAACCATTGGTCCGGTTGTTTTCTCCTCCTTATCCCACTTATCTTATCTAGATAGACATGCGGAGAGAATAATGAGCACCAAAACAAGACAAAGCAAAGCATAACAACGAAACAAAAAACCCCACACAATAACAACATCAAAGAAATCCACCAGCAAAAAAAGAGAAAACCTGTAAATAGTTCCAAGTCTGTTTGTTGACCTTTAGGAGTGTTTTCCAGTTGACTCTGATGGGGTGCCACCCCTGTCCCCAAAGTCCATTTTTGGTATTCCTTGGGGATTGTGTTGCTTTGCTCTCCTTGCTGCTCTGTTGCATGCCTCTGGTGTTTCACCCCGATGTGGTGGGGTTAAATCAGGCACAATTCCCACACTGTGTCTCTGGTGTTGACCCCAATAGAGCTATAGGTCAGTGATGGATATAGTGTCTCGGTGGTGGGGCCGGCCCTATGGTCCTCTCTGTTCATTGGTTGCTCTGAGGTGGAATATTGTCCTCGGGCCTTGGGGGGCCAGGACGTGTTCCACTCCAGTTTGATCAGTAGTTTGAAACTACCAGCTACTCCTAGGGAGAAACACAGGGCTTTCTCCACCTGTAAAGAGTTATAGTCGTGGAAACTCACAAGGGTCATAAGGCCCTGCCCTGAAGGGTGCTATGCGTTAGCATTGACATGGTTTGGGTTTTATAAAGTTAACTGGAGCCCCTGTGGCACAGTGGGTTGTGTTGCCTGCTAAACAAAAGGTTGGTGCCTTAAACTTTCCAGTCATTTGCTGGAGAAAGATGAGACAGTCTATTTTCATTAAGATCTACAATCTTGACATGAAAGAAAAAAAAAGATTAATTTATAAATTATCAAGGGGACATGGGAAGGAAGGGTGGGGGAGGGGGGAAATGAGGAGCTGATACCAGGGGCTCAAGTAGAATGAAAATATTTTGAAACAGATGATGAGAACATATGTACAGATGTGTTTGACACAATGGATATCTGTATGGATTGTGATAAGAGCCTTAAGAGCCCCCAATAAAACTTTTTAAAAAAGAAGAAATCTTAGAATAGAACAAAAGATCATAGAGTGGTATAAAATCTGAAAGTATGTGTCAGTGTTGTATCCTTTCACCATATTTATTCAATCTCTATGCTAAGCATATAGTACAAGAAGCTAGAAAGGGTGTATCTCACAGGTGTTATGTCATTGGGGGGTCACCCTCTTGTAGTTGTTATGTGCTAAAAAAAAATGAAAAACTCGACACCTTTGGAAACCCAGAGAACAATTCTACTCTGTCCTATTGGGTTGCTTGGAGTTGGGATCGACAGCTCCACAACAATGGGTTTGGTTTTCTCGACTTTTAGAATTTATATTAAAGAAAAGAAAAGGCTTTCTCTAGTTAAGACCTTTTCATCTAACAGTGAAAGGTATGATTCTGGTTAAATGAATCCCTGATTCCTTATTCATTCACTCACCTACTTATTCATTTAGAAAATCATAATTGAGTGCTTGCTATATGCATGGGTTAGTGTTAGGGATTTGGTGAGGAGAGATTTATGGAAGAGCAGGGAACAAAGGGGAGGAAACACTGGAGGAAGTTGCACAGTCTCATTGGAGGTAGAAAGTGTCTTATAATCACAAAAGAGTCACACATAAAAGTTCTGGGCAATTTTAGTTGTCAGAAATCATGGATATTAAGCATCATGAAAATTTCCTATGCTCTGAATAAACAAAAAGTTAATATCTGACAAAGAATTACAAAATATATTAATTTTGAATGTTGTCAAAACAAGTCTTATCTTTAAAAATAGTCTATTTAGATTACTTTATCATGTAGTAAGTTCCTTTTAAATGATTAAGAGGAAGATAATGGAGTGTTTCAGCTTTTACTGCCTATTGGTTTTGAAATGATCTGTTATTTAAGAATATTTGAAGCTTTCTTCTGAAATAATGTCTTTCACTCCCCCTTCTCTCTCTCTCTCACTTGTGCACAGCTTATTTATCAAGCTCCAAAGGTACATACCTTATATTTTTCAATAATTTCTAACATATTATAGTGTACAGTCATAGTATAATCACTGGCTTTTTTTTTTGGTTTGTTCCCACCATTTATTTATTTATTAACACATTTATTAGTACTTAACCACACATCATACAATTCAATAATTCAATCATATCTAGAAGGGTTGTAAAATCATTATCACAATCAATTTTAAAATATTTTAATCATTGGCTTTTAATAAGCCTGGAACTTTCAAGCCTGAGATATAATTTTCTAAAAATAAGTTAAAAGTGTAAACAAGAAAAGTTAATTATTATTATTTGGTGGATTTTTGAGGCCCAGAATGAAGTAGAACAAATTCCATTTAAATTTAGAGAATAATTCAGCTCACTATTGTCCAATACAAATATAATACCAACCACTGTATTATTTAATGACCTAATTAAAAAGGAGAAAGACAAAGCAAAAGTAAATAATTTAAAAATCTTATTCAATACAATGTATACAGAATATATTTTAACATGTATTTAATATTAAAAAGATATTTTGTGCTAAATCTTTTAAATCTGTTTTGTATTTTATATTTATGACATATTTAAATTTAGATTAGCCACATTTCAGGTGTTAACTAGGCACATGTTACTAGTTGTTATGTGTTTGGACAACACAAATTAAGCCAATTATAAAATATTTGGAAGTTTGCTCTTTGCATTTTTCTCCTACTTTGTCCATTTTTAATTACCTTATTAATCATATCATAAAATTAATTGTATTAATATTATATATACTCAGACTATTAACCTCTTAACAGTTTTTTATTTGAAGACAGGAATTTTATCTTTTTTTTTTATGTGATTCGGATAAAAATTTACAGAGAAAATTGTTTTTTCTTTCAGCAATTGAGGCACCTTTTGCTTTGGACTGATCTCAAGTTGTACAAGAGCTCTCTTTCCGTTTCTTCACTGTGTTTTCCATTTGTGCCTCTTTCCTTCCCCTTCCTGTTCTCTGTACTGCCCTTTTGGCCTTTGAGTGGTGACCTTTGAAGGGTCATGCCGTTGGTGACTTTGGTGACCTTCTAAGGGCCATGTACCTCTCGGATGCTGGTGCTCACTTTGCAGAGCTGCCTGTCATTTGGTTGAAAGTTGAGCCGGAGGTAAATTTGGTTACAAATTTTAAGGATGTGTCAGTGGCTCCAACAGTTTCTATCAGACTAGTAAACCTAATTTTTTTAAAAAAAATCATTTTATTGGGGTCTCATACAACTCTTACCACAATCCATCCATCCATTGTGTCAAGCACATTTGTACATTTGTTGCATCATCATTCTCAAAACATTTGCTCTCT
>NW_022103904.1:6441037-6481028 GCF_000313985.2 Echinops telfairi
AAAGATTTCAGCTTACCTGGGCCCACAATCGACAGCCACGGGAGGAGGAGTCAAACCCCCACATTAAAAGCTTTAGGCCCATATCTTTTTTTGTAAATCATTTTATTAGGGGCTCGTACAACTCTTCTCACAATCCATCCATCCATTCTGTCAAGGACATTTGTACATTTGTTGCCCTCATCATTCTCAAAACATTTGCTCTCTACTTGAACCCTTGGTATCAGCTCCAAAATTTTCCCCTCCCTTTCCATCCCCCCCATGAACCCTTGATAATTTATAAATTATTATTATTTTGTCATGTCTTACACTGTCTGACGTCTCCCTTCATCACTTTTCTGTTGTCCATCCCCCATGGAGGACGTTATATGTAGATCCTTGTAATGGGTTCCCCCTTTCCATCCCACCTTCCCTCTACCCTCCCCTCCTGGTATCACCACTCTCACCACTGGTCCTGAAGGGTTCATCTGTCCTGGATTCCCTGTGTTTCCAGTTCCCATCTGCACCAGTGTACATGCTCTAGTCTAGCCAGATTTGTAAGGTAGAATTTTGTGGGGGCAGGAAGCATTTAAGAACTAGAGGAAAGTTGTACGTTTCATCATTGCTACACTGCATCCTGACCAGCTTGTCTCCTCCCCACAACTCTTCTGTAAGGGGATATCCAGTTGCCCAAAGATGGGCTTTGGGTCTCCACTCTGCACTCCCCCTTATTCACAATGATATGATTTTTTGTTCTTTGATGCCTGATACCTGATCCCGTCAACACCTCGTGATCACACAGAGTGGTGTGCTGCAAGCCTAATTTTAAAATTATTATTTTGAGTTTTGTCTTCTGCTTCTCCCATGCGATCCAGAAGCTCCCATTTGGATCCCTTCCCAAGCTACTGACGTTGGTGGACAGACATCATCTCGTTCTGATCTCAGGGTCCTGGTGCTCACCTCGTACATTAGTCCTTTAGATCAACTACTTCCTTCATCTTTGGTTTTCTTCACCCTTTTCCTCCAGACGAGGAGAGACCAGTCTCTGTACCTTAGGTGCTGCTCACAAGCTTTAATACCCGAATGTCTATGGAGAAAGTAGTATGTCAAATGTTATCTTTGTGCACTAGTCAGTTGACATTGGTGTTCTCTGAGATATCGGCCCAGGCATTCATTTCCTCAAGGTGTTTTGTTAGGGCTAAGAAGTGTCCATAACTCTGCCCCTGTATTCTTTACTATATTCATGGATGTGTTTGCAGTGCATCTAAGTAAAAGTGTAGAAACGCCCCTGTCAAACTTTCATGTATATTCATAGCTGTATTCCCCTTCACTTTCCCACACTATTTCGTTTGAGAAGCACAGATTTTTTGGTAACATTTTTGCAGGTTTAGGTATATAATAATCTTTGCTTTTGTTGCTTTCGCTGCTTGTACTCCTCTCAAAGTATTCTTTTGCTTTGATCATTTTGTGCTGACACCCTCTTCTCATATATTGCTTTCCTTTTAACCCAAGCTCATACACATCTGTCTTCTGTTTGTGACTTATTCTCCTTTCCTCTCTCACCCTGGCAACCTTCAAAAAATCTCCTTTTTGTGTGTATAAACCTTCTTCTGACTTTTAACATTATTGGTCTCATACAACCGTTATCCTCTTTTTGTAATTAATTAACTATACTCATCATAATGTCCTCAAAGCAATACATGTTATGCGATATTTCACAGATTCTTTGCTATTCTCTACTGTGGTGCAGCATTTGTTGTAGATATGTGCCAAAGTTTGTTTAGCCACTCATCCATTGATGGGAATTTAGGTTATGGTATTTCAAAAAAAATGTTGCTACAGTGAATGATGCTTTGATGAACATGAGTGTGCATATATCTACTTGTGTCGATGCTCATATTTATCTCAGATATAGGGCAAGTAGAGGGATTTCTGGATCACCTGGTTTTTCTATTTCCAACTTTTTAAGGAAGAACTATAATATTTTTTCCAACAGTTTTATTGACAAGTAATTTACATATCATATTCAGTAGTTCAACCATTCAATCATATGAAGAAGAATTGTGCAATCACCCCACATCAATTTTAGAGTATTCACCCCCCATGGTTAAATCACCTTTAAGATGAGTTATTCAATCTCAATTAATTTCGGTGCTCCCTCCTGCCTCCTGTCTTCATTATTCACTCCCCATACCATCCCATCTCCTCTCCACCCTTATATCAGTTATTATTATTATGCATCCACTCCTCCTGTGCCTCACAGCTGGGAGACAAAATATGAGACAATAACAAAGTCATGATAAGGTGGTAAGGAGAAAAACACGATAGTATACAGACAAAAATAAAAATAATATATAAGAAGGAAAAGACCCGCAACAACTTTCAAAAAGCCAGGGAAACCATCTCTGTCAGGGGACCAGTAAGAGAAACTTGCACCCAGAACAATTTCAGGTCCCGTCTCTAGGGTGGTCAACCGGCCAAGTTTGATCCAGCAAAATCAAGATGGCAATGGTCTCTGCTGGTAGTAGGCTGTTTGAGACCCTGGCCTGTGGTGCGAGCAGACCTGCCAGCGGCTCAGCCTGACTAGATCCTCTGCAGATGGGTTTGGGGCTCCCACCGTCCCCCACAGCCTTCCACAAATTGGGCATTTATAATTTTTGTTCTGATGCTCTTCTCCTTACCATATTCAATGTTTTTTAGTTTTCATCTTTGGATCACACAAGCTGGTGTGCTTCTTCCATGTGGACTCCTTGACTCCTTGTCTCGATGGCTGCTTGTTGAATACAAGCCTTGAAGACCCCAGACACTATTTTGAGTGATATCCGGGTACCAGCTGCTTGCTTCAAGTGTGTTCTTAAGTTGGAGCTAGGATTCAGTGCAAGCCCCAAACCCATTCCTCGATCTATGCCTTTATTTATTATTTTAATTTCTGTAACTTGGGAGCCAACACATATGTCATATCATTCCATAGTTCAATCATATCAAACATGATTGTACAATTTCTTCCACAATCATACACAATTTCCAAAACATACTTTTCCTTCCTGGACTTCTTGACATCATTACCCTCTTGTCTCGCTCATCTTTCTATATTCTTCAAATGTGGGTGTCATTTACCAAAAAATAAACAAACAACATCATGTTTCAAGAGGGTGAGCCCCATTGGTGATGTCCCTCTGAGATACACCCTATTATAAATGAGCATAAGCAGAATATCACAAAATGACCATCACTGGATGGCTGGAGTAATACGTCTCTTAATACAGCATACAGGACGTTGATGTACCAAGACCTTGTTTGTTCACCAACCAACAGTACAGCCCTCCTGGTACAGCTGTCTTCTTATACCTCAGACACTGTGTGTTTTCTGGCTTAAGTACTCAGGTTTACAAGTGTGTTGGGTATAGACTCATTCACCCAATGGAGTTCCCATTTGGGGTCTTACCAATGCAGCCTCTGGAACATGATGTGTACCCCGCAGATCCAGGATTTGGTGTTCCAGAGTTCTGCGACACCTCGCCTGGCTTTCTGGAATACCCCCAGATGCCCTTGGTCAATTCTGCCCTTCCGCTGCACACCACTAAAGATCCTTCCTACCTAATGATCCCAAGATCATCCTCAGTCTCTTTTCCCCCTACCTGGCAGTCAGCCTGCCTTTCCCTCCCCCAACAGACATGCACCTATGCTTGCCCCAACTTGACCATTCTCTCTCCCCTCTCCTGCACTGCTCCTCTCATCAGTAAGCCTCATCCCTTGGACAGGACCACCTCCCTCTCTGGGAGACCTCCCCACAGGTCCACATGGCTACCATTCAGCAGACAGCATCACCCCCAACCCCCTTTCCACAACCATTTGATCCTAGCTGTTGTGAGGTAACCTATGGCCAAGTGACCAGCACTACAGCTATCTGGAGCAGATGATGTGTGTTTCATTGGCACTGGTCCACCTCTTTACCAGGCTGTCTGCTCTCCCACCAGCAGACTGGATGGCCTGCAAGCCTGAGCTTGTCCTGGTTCTGCTGCTTGTTCCTCCTGCAATGGACTCATAGTATTTGTCCTTTTGTGCTTGATTCACATCATTCAGCATGATGTCTTCCCGATCCCTCCACGAGCTGAGTTGTTTCATGCAGCGGATGCACTGTTTCCAGTTCTACGACCAATGTTTGACGGTTCTAGTCTCTCCACAGCCTCTCTTTACACCCTCACTAGAAGATATCATTTTCTGTCTTTTTGGACTTTGCTATTAATGTTGTGGTGAAATGGTATCTCATTATTGTTTTGACTTTCATTTCTAAGGATCACGAGCATTTATTCATGTGTCTTTTGGCCATCTGAATGTAGACTTTGGTAAAGTGCCTGATCGTGTCCTCTACTCATTTTTAATTGAATTGTCTTTTTGGTTTCATTATTGACGTTTTTTATAAATCTTAGAGATCGTCCCTTGTCCAGTATTACTGCCAATATTTTTATTTTCTGATCTGTAGGTTCTCTTTTTAACTTTCTTGGTGAAATTTTTTGATGCATATAATTGTTTAATTTTTAGGCTGTTTTAGTCATCTGCTTTGTCTTATGCTATGTGTGCATTTTTAGTTATAATATAGTAATCCCATGCATTAGGACCTCAAAATCTGTCCTTATTTTTTCTTTGATGGTATTTATAGTTTTAGGCTTTCCATTTAGGTCTTTGATCTATCTTGAATATGTTTTTGTATGTGGTTGAGAAGTCTGCATCCAGTTTCATTCTTAGGAAAATGGATATCCAGTTTTAACAGCACTATTTTTTAAAAAGAACTATCTCTTCTACATTTAATGGATTTTGTCTTACTATTAAAGATCAGCTGATACAAGGAAGTGAGCTTACTTCTGGGTTCTCAATTCTGTCTTATTGAACTATGTGTCCATTGTACCAATACCAGGCTATGGTGGTTACCATGGCTTTATACTAGGTCTTAAGGTCAGGAAGTGTGACTCCTCCTACTTTATTATTATTATTTTTCATAGTGTTTTGACAATCTAGATACTCTTTCTTTTCCACATAAAATCATTGATCATTATTTCCAACTCTTTAAAAAAGGATGATTTAATTGTTATGAACATTGCAATATATCTGTAGATAACTTTGAGTAATATTGACATTTCACACTGTTAAGCCTTCCTATCCATGAGCATGGTATATTCTCCAATTTATGCAGGTCTCTTTTGGTTTTCTGCAAGGAGCCCTGGAGGTGTAGTGGTCATGCATTGGGCTGCTGACACATCAGTAGTTTAAAACCATTGACCTCTCTTTAGGAGTGAGTTGAGGCTTTCCACCCCAGTAAAAAGTTAAAGTCTGGGAAATCCACAAGGAAAGTTCTACCTTATCCTGGTCCTGTGCCATCTCAGGGTTCCTATGAGTCAGGAGTGACTTGATGGTGTTGAGTTTGATTCATATTTGTTTTCTGCAGTAATGTCTTGTGGGTTTCTCTTTGTATTTATTTTGTTTCTCTGGCTTGATTGACTCCTACGTAGTTCATCCTTTGGGTTGTTGTTATTAATTGTATTAATTCCAGTATTTTTCTTGTTGAATCTCTGAAACTTTCGGTTTATAGGATCATATTATATGCAACTAGAAAGTTTTACTCTGTTCCAACATTTTTAGTATGATGTATTTGGCAATGCATTTCCTTACAATTGTCTTACTTTAAGTCCATTGAGCTTCTTGGATGTGTTTTTCCAGAAATTTGAGTTTTCAGACAATTTGAGGAGTTTTCAGACATTTCATTTTTAAAAGTCTCCTATCTTTTACCTTCATCTAGTGCTACAATTATGTATGCTAGTACACTTAATGGTGGCTCACATTTGTCCAGGTTTTATTGGTGTTTCTTTAAACATTGTTCTCTCTGTCCTGCATTTGGCATATTTCCTAATGATACATGTTTACTTTAGTTTCACCAGTTCAAATCTACCGTGTATGCTTCTAGTGAATTTTTAATTTTTGTTATAATGCCTTTAAAACTTCAGAATATCTGTTAGTTAATCTTTATTTTAGTGATTTCTATGTCTTTATTGATAATTTCTATTTCATAAGACATTGTTACACCTACTCTAAATTCTTTAAGCATGGCTTCTGAGTTAGTTAATTGTGCCATCCTGGCCAATAATCACATGTGGGGCTAATTGAAAGGTGGAGGGATAAATGGGTGGTGAAGCCTCGCCTTTCTAGTTCTTGGGTCTCTTGCTTTGTGATGGTCGCATCAGGATGCAGCTGCCTTAGCAGCTTCCTGCTTCAGCTTGCAAGATTGACATCCTACAAGACATCCCCAAGGAGAAGCCACATGGACCTATCCTGATGCAGCCCTGGGTGCTGGAGCAGCCCTATGGAGACCCCTGCTAGTGCTGAGATGCTTATTCATTCACTGACTCAGCTTTCCTCCTGCAGTCGGCATCATTGCCTCTGTTTTGTGAGGTGGAGGACTTTGTGGACTGGTGCTGGGTTAATGGGTTAATGTTGGACTTGTGGGCTTGGGCAGCATTGGGTTGGGATGTTTTCATGGTGCACATTTTCTTTACATAAAACTCTCTCTTATACGTGAGTTGCTGTGGATTTGTTTCTCCAAAGTACCCAGACTAATACAGCTTCCTTCTCCCTTGACATATTTGTAATAGTTGCTTGGGAGTTTTTATTGGTTAAGTTTACCATCTGGACCTCTTCTACTGCAAACTCTTTTCTTTTCCTTTTGTATCTTTCGCACTTTATTTACACACGGATTGCATATTAAATATGCAAAGAAACAAAAGTATATTTTTTATTTTATTTTTGGTTTTCATTTCTGTTATTGATAATAAGACATTTCAGATCCCTCTGGTCCCCTACTCTGGGATTATTTTGTACTAGCAGTGAGTTAGCTAAATGAATTCTTCATAGAAACATTGTGTATTGTTTAAATACCATGGAAATGTATGAAACCTTTTTGTTACAGTGATTAATTACACATAACAAGTTCTGATTATGGGCTATTATTCCAATACTAGTTTAGTTTTCAGATTTACACATGCTTAGCTCTAGTGTGTGTCCAGGAGTTCACAAATAACAGTCGCACAGTCGTGTGACGTTATACAGTAACATTTCTATATTGCTCTCTCCTCTCCATTTCCCTGGAAGTTTCTAATTTCCTGGGGCATCTTTTTTTAGTTGTAATGTTAGGGCTTTAATTACTGTACCTTCTGTGCATGTTCACAACTGTGGTCAGATGGTGAGAAGACAGAAAGAAAAAGATAATCAGAATTTGGCTCCACACTCTTGATACTGATGTTTTATCAGTTAGATAGGAGTACTTTAGAGAAATAGTCCCCTCACTTAGAATTTTATCTTTTGTTGACTTCTTCAGTGCTGCTCTCACTGCTACCACCCCCAATGTCACCACTAGTTTGCCCGAGAACATGATGATAGTTGAATGGATAAAAGAAAGAAAACAGATGGGAGATTTTCAGACTCCCTCTGAGTGTTATGCATTTCCATTGCTATTCCTTGAGTGAAAATCAAAGCCTTCTCCTGGTGGTTGAGACCTCGTGCTCACTTCTTGGCTTCCTTTGTGTTTTATTCTTTTAAAAGTGTCAGGATACTAGAAGAGTAACTATTTCAGATCGGAGGAATCTAAAAGGACATGACAATTATAAGTAGTGTGAAATCCTGGATTGCATCCTTGTTCAAAGACAAGGATACTAGCTGGACACTTGCTGAAATTCCAATTAGGTTTTATATTAGCTAATAGTAATATATTATTTTACTATCTTGGCTTTAATCATTGGATTATGTTAGATAAGGTGTTACCATTAGAACTTGGGAGGGAGGTAGATGACAACTGTCTACTGGTTTTGCAATTTTTCTGTATCTAATATAATTATAAAAAAGGAAAAATTAAAAACAACTTATTTCAAATGCCTGTTAAATAAAGACAAAACCAAACAAATTTTACATTTTTTATTATAAAGGTTAAAGTAGCAATAGAAGAGCTCAGTACAGAAAATTGAAAATAAAAATTTCAAATTGCATTGCCTTTTTCTCAGGGTTTCTTTATTTAAAACTAATAGTTATCAAAATATCAGAGACTGTTACATGTTGTTTTTCATTTTGGCTCAGTTCTAAATTGATTAATTATAATAATATTCACTTTAGTGATAAAGGGAGATCAAACATGAAATACTGAGCAATATGAAACTTAACAGTATTATTCATATTTCTTCATCACAGCTGAAATTTTATATCTCATGCCCAAAGACCATTAAGATAGTTACACACAGTCAAATGCTCAGATCTTCTCCACTCAATTATATTTGATCTCTTGTCAAGAATTTAAATGAAAGATAATTTAAATTCATTTTTCTTTATAAAACAGATTTTGCTAATTTACAAAATGTAATTAAAATGTTACCAGAATGCAGTTACTCCTGGAAGTACTTCTTTACAGATTCTCATTTTTGCAAAATAGATATGTCTCATTTAACTTTTATGAAAAATGATGCATCACCAAAATTGTTTTCAGTTACTGTCTGGTTTTC
Source organism: Echinops telfairi (assembly GCF_000313985.2). Taxonomy (NCBI): domain Eukaryota; kingdom Metazoa; phylum Chordata; class Mammalia; order Afrosoricida; family Tenrecidae; genus Echinops; species Echinops telfairi. Next base: position 6,449,551 of record NW_022103904.1, read on the forward strand.
AGTGGTTCACTAAAGTGTCAATAGTTCTATGCCCTTCTGTATAATTATGCAGTTGTTCTCAATGAAGCTTTATATTGGAGTCAACTGGGGAACTTTGCCAAAATATATATCCTAAAGCTTTAGCAATAGGAATCCTACTCATACGAATCTCGTGTGGGTGGATAGGAATATCTGCATTTTGAGAGAAGGCTTCAACTCCCATAAAGATTTACAGTCTTGGAATGCCACAGGGCAGTTCTAGCCTGTCTCCCCTCTAGGCTGCTATGTGGCAGAATTGATTCGATGGCAGTGACGTGTTTGTTTTTTTAGTTTGGATATTTAGAATATTTCCAGGCATTCTATTGTGGAAGCACAAAATGCTTTTAAGAGATGAGGGTGTTGTAGGCATGATCATGATCTTCTTTGCAATGTGACAGAGCTGACTTTGTTTTGAGACTTGAACACTTATTCACTAGAGGGGCATTGCTTGACCCTCTAAAGTCTCACTTTTATGTTCTGTAAAATGAAGATTTTAATATATCTACTTCATTAAAAGGGACTCAATGAGGTGATATTTATAAAGTACTTAAAATAATGACAATTTTATTCTTGTTTTTATATGATGATTATATATATTTTATGGATAATGTGATAGTGGTGGTGGTGGGGGGGAGACATCAAGCAGAGACAGTAGCTAACCAGAAAAATAGGAGAGGTGAGATTGGGGAAATATGAGAAATTCACGTAAGGTGTCATGGCTAAAGTAGGGAGTGTGTGTGAATGATGTTAAGAATAGGAAATAGAGAAGCCTAGAAAGAGCTTGTAGGATATGCCAAAGGTTTTTTAATGTTTATTTCCATCATGTTTGTAGGACCATATAGTATGATGCCAGTTACTAGAAGTGAAACAGATGTTCTTATACCAGCAGCAATGCAGCTTCCTCATCTTTGGCCTTTCAGTTGGCCAAAGTCATCCTGGACAAAGAAGTCTAGGATCATGCAGGAGGTTGCTTTTTCAGCGCTGGTTCAAATGATAGAGACTTGGAATAGAAGGTAGGAGTCTGCAGGTTTAAGCACATATAACTAATATACATATATATATTTGAACTCCTGGAAACTTGCCCAATGTAGCTATTCAATCTTTGTTTTATCAGCAAAAACCCTTTCTTGAAGCTTTAATAAACTCAAACACTGGCAGTAATCGTAATGTCCATTGAACAGATTGAAAAGTATATTGCATGCTAGGTTATAGGGAATCAACTACTTTTACATATAAATGTGTATGGGCATCTCAGGAGATAGCTATTTGTATAGGGGCAATGGATTAACATATCCTGCTTTAAGTCTTGTTTCTGGTCATCTTGAATTTTAGATTTGTATTAAAAACTATCTTTTTTTTTAGGAAAAGATTTAGACTTCAATCCCATGGAGCTCCATTTTACTTGTTCTTAAATTGTCAAAGAAGTAGGGGAAGTCAGTATCTATCTGTGTGGGGATCCCATGTGCAGTGGCAGATACAGGCTAAGAAATATTTTGTCTACCTTGTGAGATCATCTTATACTCAATGGCATTGTGTTTTTTTAGGGGAAAAAAGATCTGAAAAGGGCAGTTTAAGTTAGAGATTATCTTATGCATCACTGTGGTGCTAAGTAGGTTTCTGTAGAATTCCAAGACTAAGACTGGTGAGGAAGAAAGGCCTGGTGATCTACTTCTGAGAACGTGGCAATGAAAACACTGTGTTAGTATCATACCAGATCAACAGACACTCTTATAAGAGTGATAATTGAACTGTACTGGAAATTCAAGTAAGATGGGAGAGGGGCATGTAGGTCCCAGAGAGGGAGATGACATTTCTGTTTGGTAAACCATGAAGCAACCTACCATCACGACAAAAATTCCTAACAGTAGTTATATAAAATCCAATGGGGGAGTACACCTTGTACTATGTTCCTAATCCTCATAGGCCATACCAGAAGGACTCAATCTGGAAACCCTAATAATCAAATTGGGTTTTATCTCAAACTCACCTGTAATGGATTTAAGGAACTCACATATTCGTTTGGAATTAAGGCTGAAATGCCCTACTATGGGAAGAAGCAGATGACTGCTCTCCCAAGATTATTGAATTGATGGTCATTGGACTTTGGTTTGGACCTCTTGCTTTGTGGATGCTCAATGAATGGTGGCCCTACCATATAGCTACTGTTTGAATGCCCTCCTTACTTTCTTATGGCATATATTAGTCTGGTTGTCATGGTTCTGCATTTGTGAATGAGTGTTGTTGAAAGATTTACCTTATCTCCATTGTTTATGTAAATATTATGCATTCACTTAAGAATTTACTGTGTATATGTCAACAAATCATGTATTTGGTATGAAAATCCAGCCAATACATATATAATTTCCTTTGCTCAACATTGTTTTAAATTCTATATCATTGGCTAAATTAAAGAGACTATCAAGAGAATTAACTGATGCTCCAGGGGGATGGGTTATAATGTTCTCTCTCATAAAATGATAATGATGCCCCTAAAGTGAAGCAGATATATATTTAAACCATAGATATATCAATGTATTTTGGACTTGCACTTAACTGTAGCCCCAATCTAAGAACAGTTAGTTCTTATGATATGACCTTTTCCAACACTCACCCTCATGAAGAGATCACTGGAGATATAGGTGCTATGACAAAGTCTGGTGAAGAATCCAGTTGGTGCCTGGATATCACAAAGAATTGCATCTGGAGTTTTAAAGGTTTGCCCCAAAACAAGCAACCATCTAAGTAAGATGTCAACTAAGTCCACATGAAAGAAGCGCACCAGCCTGTGTGATCCAAGGATTGGAAATAATAAAATCCAAATCCAAAGGAGGGAATGATACAGAGCTTAAATTCTGAACTCCTGGTTTGTAGAAGGCTAGGAATGACAGTGGAAGCCCCAAATCTATTTGCAGGGAGCACATGGATTAACGCCCCAGTGAATCTCCTCTGACCATAGGAGATTGAATAGCTTTGCTACCAAAGAGAGAACATTGTAAAATTGATTATGTACATGTAGTTAGGTTAAAATGTAATGTCTAAAAAAATGTTACGCTTTTTAATTTTATCTCCCTTTTACACATTTTAAAGTTGTATGAGATTTTAATATTTTCTTTATTTTCAATTGAGGTCTTTCAGTTTGTTTGTTTTTGCCATTGTCATTGTTTTTGTTTGATTCCTGTTTGTGTTTTGTATGATTTTCCATATATGAAATCCAGATGTAGGGATACAGACACAGTAAATGAAGTGATAATTACCTATAGGCATGGCAGGGGACATTGTGGGGACATAGGGGGCTAGCAAAAATGAGTATGAAAAGACAATGTTCAGAGATTGATTGTAGTGATGATTGCACAACTCTTCTTAATATGATTGAATGATTAAATTTTATGATATGTGAATTATAGGTCAATAAAACAATTAACATTTCTGTGGAGGGCTGTGCCTCAGTCCTGTTGTTTGTTTGGTGTGGCCATGAGTTGGAGGATTCTGTGTTGTGGGTCAACAGGATGGCAACTAACAAGAATCGTTTGGTTTTTTTGGAAGGGACTCAGAAATGTTTACGTAAAAAGGAAGATGCCCTAAATAGGCTGTCATTACCTTTTAGAGTAGGCCATAGAGTGCTGACATGGAGCCACTCAACTTGGTACGTTATGAGAGAGCTGTAGATCGATGTAGCTCTTCTTGGTACTACTCTAGAAATCGTCTCTGCAGGGTATTTCTTCAATGCAGTTTGCTAAGGGGAAGAAGCCAGGTGGGAAAATGTACTCATTGTATAAATTTATTTTTATAACATCCTGGGAAATCAGAAAATAGATTGGTAACTGCCAGGGACTAGGAGCTAGGGAAGGGATTTATTACAAAAGGGAGCTGGAAAGAATTTTGGAGGTGATTGAACTATTTTGTATAATACAGTGGTGGTATACCTAGAACTTCATGCATTTATCAGCATACACACCACTCTTTACTAGAAATTGTATGCATATTAAGAAAAAATGAGATGAGGGAATTGTGTTAGAGCTTAAATTCTGAGCACCCTTTTGCAGAAGGCTATGGATGACAGTGAAAACTCTAAACGCATTTGCAGAGTTCAGCCCAGGAGGCTTGGGTTTGTTTTAGTATTTCTATGTATAATTCTATTTCTGTTTGAGATATACTAGGAGCAGTGACACAACTGTAGTCAGAGGCATAGTTAGTATTCAAATGTTGCTTTCTCAATATTCTCACATAAAACTGTTCCAGAGCTGTGGTAGGAAAATACCTAGCCACCTAGTGGTTCCAGAAAATGAAGAACTGCTGTCGTTGTTGTTCGGTGCCATGGAGCTGGTTCCGACCCATGGTGAGTCTATGCACAACAGAATGAAACACTGCACAGTCTTGCACCAGCCTCTTAATTGTTCCTATGCCTGAGCATATTGTTGCAGACATTGTTATAGGAAAAAAATAAAACCTGTCTAATGTATATAGGAATTAATATGAAAGAACTCTCAATGACCAATGTAGAAACAAATTTAAAACAAGACAAGAAAGAATAGTATGGATTATAAGCAAAGAATAAAACAAACATCCATGAGTGCTTACTGATATATTAAATGTTAGTACATAAATAACTGGGAGAGAATGGACGAGTCCTCACTTTAGCATTTACAAAACAAATGTAGAAGGAAGGTAAACAAAGATCCTGCTCTCATAAATGCCATTCAATATTGTTCGAGAAGTTCTAACCAGAGTCATAAGGCAGGCAAGGTTATGCACTTGGGAATACTATTTGTATTTGTGGGTGGTATGATTCTAAATTAATGAATGACTTCAGCAAAGCTGCTAGGTCAAAGGCTAGCCTAAAAGTTAGTTGGAATTTTATATACTAGCAGTGAACAATATGAAAAAAGGGGAAAACTGAAAGCAGGGATCCAAATAAATTCTTGTACACCGATGTGTACTGCAGCATTATTCATAATAGCCAAAAGATTGGGACAGCCAAATATTCCAGAAACAGCTGAATTGATTAAAATTTTAAAAAGTAACATCTACATACCAGCTCACTGCCTTTGAGTCAATGCTGACTCACAGTGACACCCCTGTGGGTTTCTAGCCCTGTAACTGTTTAGGGCAGTAGAAAGCCTTGCCTTTCTCCCACGAAGCTGCTGATGGTTTAGAATTGCCAAATGTTGATCTCAGCTCAACCCATAACCACCATACCCGCAGGCCTCCTAACATATACATATAATGAAATAGTATTTAATCATAAAGAGAAATGAAATTCTGACACATGTTATGGTATGGATGAACCTAGAGAACATTATGCTGAATGAAATAAACACAAAAGGACGCAAATGCTTAGAGACTAAAGTTTATTAGTGGGTACCAGGATGAATGGGAAGGACAAATAGGAAGGTGCTGTTCAAAGAGTCCTGAGTTTCTCTTATGGGTGAAAATTCGTAAACTCTTATAGGTGAAAAGATGTAGTCGTGGTAGTTAGACAACCTGAGGAACTTGTTGTTGTTGTTGTTGTTGTTGTTGTTAGGTGACGTAGAGTTTGTTCCAACCCACTGTGACCCTCTGCACAAGAGAGCAAAACACTGGTCCTGTGCCGCCTTCACGATCGTTACTCTGTGTGAGCCCATCCTTAAATTATACATGTGCAAGAAGTAGTTGAAATGGCAAACGCTTTGTTACATATATTTCACCACAATTTAAAAAATGTAGAAGGAATGAAATCAATAGAAAATTTTTATTATAACATGAGAATCATAATGACTATTGACAACATTATACTTGCCCCACCACCCCGACCTTCCACTAGCTAAATATATAGTAGTTACAATAAGAAGAACAATAGGTTAACAGAGGAGAAACGCTCAGACAGCATCTTAAATAAGTAATCTGGTTAACATCTATGGGCATAGGGCATGGGAATCATGTACTCTGATACTGTAATCTGACAAGGGCACACTACTTGTGTGGGAAACAAAAAAACCCACCTCACTGCCATTGAGTCAATTATGACTCATAGCAACCCTAACGAACAGAGTAAAACTGCCTCTGTGGGTTTCTGAGACTAACTCTTTATGGGAGTAGAAAGTCTCATGTTTCTCTGGAGAAGAACATGGTGGTTTCGAACTGCTAACCTCATGGTTAAAAGCCCAATGTGTAACCAACTACACTACCCCAGCTCCTTAATTTTGTGATCATCTCCCCTCAAACCCATAACCTAGATATAACCATGAGAAGTCAGCAGATAAAGCCAAATTTAAGGACATGTTTTAAAAATCACATAAAAGTATTATCATAAAAGACAAAGAAATGCTGAATAATTACCTCAAATTAGAAGAGATTGGAGGAGAAATGGCAACTAAATTCAATGTGCATATACCTGTTGTCATTGAGTCTAATCTGACTCATCATGACTCTGTAGTCTATAGGATAGATTAGAAAAGCCTAGTAGAGCTTGGGTGTCCAGGGCTGCATATAGTCTTTATGAAACTAGCTCTCACATCTTTCTCCTAAGAACCGGTTGGTGGGTTTAAACTGTGAGCCTTTAAATCCTGGTATAGAAAAATAATGGACAGCCAGAGAAAATAAAAATTAAGTCTGTAGTTAATATAATTTAAAAAGTGTTAGTTTCTTAGTTTTGATAATTGTACCATGGCTATGTAAGATGCTAGCATTAGAGAAAGCTAAATAAAAAGTACATACGGATCCAGTGTCACTTTTCAGCTCTTATGTGAGTCTAAAATTATTTAAAAATACATAATTGTGTTGGCTAAACAAAATACAATGAAACAACAATATATGAGAGATTGAACAAGGTGCCAATTGTGTGGTAGATACAGATACATTTTTTAGCTGAAAACAAGAGAAGCTTGAGAGCATTTTGACAGCATTTCTGTGAACTAAAACTGTAATAAATAACGAGGTGAGTATAAATTAGGGTAAAAATGATTGTAGTTGTGAAAAACAATAAAATGGAAGACAAACTATTTATAAACTATATTAGTTTATAATATCCATACACATAGAAAAAGAAACAGAGCTTTGTTCACAATAACCAATACAAGTGGGTTTTCTTGTCAGTCGGGGAACCATATTGCCAAGATAGTTTCAATGTCATTTTGATGAAACTTTAATGCAGAATTAAGATAGTTTATGAAGGTATGAAGGTGGGCCAACAAACTGAGTTTATTGGAAAACTCATTGGAACTACTCATTCACTGCAGATACTGAGTAACATAGTTACTAAAAGCTTTGACTGACCTGACAATTAACAGCCCAACTCATAGTCTCTGATGCCCCAGGGCTCTTCATAGTTACCCCTTTTCTGTAAGAAATAGCATATCCACAAATTGCAGGGATTAGGATGTGGACATATTTGAGGAATTATTAATCTACGTTCCAAACTAATGTATAGCAGAGAACAATGCTATAAAATTGCACTTGGTCCCTAAAAGTAGAGAGAATGCATTTCTTTATAAATACTTTCACAGTGGCGATTAAAGTTATTGTGCAATTAGGCAATTCTGTAATAACACTTTGTTTCATGCCTTACTATCAATCTATCTACATCTATCTATTGACATCAACTTCCCCCTACAGTTTGCCTTTTTTCTTTAGTCCTAGACTGTGGACAACTCTCCATAATAGAAAGAGTACAGAAGATTGACATAATTGCTTACAAAGAATGAGTAGTGTTTCTGTAGTTTGGGGAAGTACTAGATTTGTTTAGATTATACACATGTAACTTGAAATGTTTAACTGAAATGTATAGAAAGAATGGAATTTTTAATATTTATCATTTATTGTTGAAAATATTTCTAGGACAAAATATTTGTAATATTATTTCTCCTTGAGATGGTTTAAGTCTAATTTAAATTTTTAAAAAAATAGATAGAATGCTTCTTTAGGACTATATTAGTCTATGCTTGTCTAAGAATGAATTGGGAATGCTTATTTCTCACACCTTGATCAATACTGGATGTTAACATTCACCAATCTGGTCAGCAGAGAGGGCATTTTGATCTGGATCCCAACATTATTCTTTATGTTTTAACTTTTTATTTTGAAATAAGTGAACTTTTATAGAGCAGATAGTCAATCTTACATTCAACAATTCATGCACATTTTGTTTCATTTCATTCCTATCAACCCCTTCAATGTATCATCACTTTTTCTACTTCTTTCTTGTGTTTCCATTGCTTCTGTTTCCTTAACCCTCTAAACTTTGTCCTTGGGGAAAAGCTGCCCTTCTGATCTTACATGGTTGATTATTCTAACACGGGGTAAGTTCAGTTCCAACCTGATGTCCCACCAGTCTCTTGTGGTTTGTTTTTTGGACTGTCTAATGTGATTCTTTTCACAGTAGTTGATAGTGGTACCTGGGTACCATGCAGTGCTGGTCTCAGAGTTGTGGAAACTTATGTCTACATGGGACATTAATTCATTAGATGAATTATTTTCACATGTCTTTTCATTTTCTTCATTCTCCTTCCCTCCATACAGGAAAACACCAATAGTTGAACCTTAAATGATTGCTCATGAGTTTCTAAGCCCCTAGTCAATATTTGCCAAAGTTAGATGTGGAGCACTGTTTTTGTAAACGGTTATGCCAATTGACCTTGGTGTCCCCCAAGACTATGGTTCTGGGTGTGTGAGTACCCAGGCCCAGCCACTCAGTCCCTGAAGGTGTTGGTTATGTCTATGGAACTTTCCTATTTTTGCCCCTGTATGTTTTTTATTTATGGAGTTACTTGCAACAAAGATAAGTATGCATAAACAGATATCCTCTGTCAAGCGTATGTCAATGAGTTTGTTTTTTTGTAGTGTCAAACTGACAAGCAACTCAAAAGATTATATAGTAACCTTAGAGGACAGTGAGTTTATATTCATGGGGGAAGAACAACTCAGAAAAGGAGGATAAGAATGGTTGTACAACTTGATAAATGTAATCAATATTGTTGAATATACATGTAGAAATGGTTAACTTGATGTATGCTTTGGTGTATGTATTCTCAACAGCAACAATAGAATAAGTAAACCTTTCAAAATGCAAATGGTCTGGATTTCATTTAACTTATAGACTAATTTTGTGATAAAATCACCTTTAATATATTGAATCTTTCATCCAAGGAGCATGACATTTCTGCCTGATTTTTACCTTTGTTATGCCCATGATAGAGTTGACATTTTTTATGTGTTTTGCACAGTTATTTCTGTTTTTCTATCTGTTGTATTTATATTCTGAATGACCCTCTTTTTGGGTGCATCTTCCCATTTGTGATTGTTATTGTATAAGATAGGTACAGATTTTATGTGGTAAAATTGTTTCCAGCTAGTTTAGTAAACTTACATTTGTTTTAATAATTTTCCCGATGTTTCCTTGGCTATCATATGAGGGAGTACCTCCCAAAAAACCAGATTTTTTCCCTAGCTATGTATTTAAATGTTTTTATAAAACAACCTTATTACCTTCTAAGTACTCTCCATTACATTTACTACATCTGTCAAATTTGTGATTCCATTCTTGGAAACATTTTTCAAATTGTTTGGAGGCCGGCAGCACCTTCTTTGTTTTTTTTTCTCTTTTCATTTCTTTTATGTTGTCAAATTGCTGTCCTTTCATGTCCCTCTTTATTCCGGGAAACAGAAGAACTAGCATGGAGTGAGGTCAGGTGTGTAAGGTATGTGGTTTAAGAGAGGCATACTTTGTTGTTGCCCAAAACTGGCACACTGAGATGGCTACATGAGCAAGTGCATTGTTGTGGTGGCAAAACCAGTCCCCATCTACCACAAACCAGGCCCTTTTTGTCACACACTGTTATGAAACCTTTTCAGAACCTCTAAATAAAATGCTTGATTAACAGTCTGACCTGGTGGAACAAACTTCAAAGGCACTGTGCCCCTCAAATAAAAAACAAACAAAACAAACCAAATGAGCATCACCTTGATCTTTGGTTTCACTTGATGAGCTTTTTAGGAGGCAGAGTGATGATTGCATCTTCCACTGGCTTGGATAATGTGTGCATTCTGGGTGTTAAGAATAGCACCGTGTCTCATCAGCAGTAATGACCTTGAAAACGAAAGCTGGGTCGCGTAGGAGCTGTGTTCTCAAAGCATGGCATGTTTCCAATCAATGCTCTTTTTCCTTGTCAGTCAGAACCCGAGGCACAAGTTTTTCAGAGATCCTTCTCATTTCCAAATTTTCCAAAATTCACTGAACTGAGCTCCAAGATAGTCCAGATAAATTCCCTATTCCTTCAGTGGTCTGTTGTCAGTCTTCTAGCACAAGTGCACGAATTTTGTTGATATTTTTGTCTGTTTGGGAAATTGACAAACATCCAGAACAAACAAGGGTTGTCATCAGTCGATATTTCACCTTTTTTGAAATGAGAAAACCACTCTTACACTTGAGTTTTTTCCCATGCTGTTGTCCTTGGAAGCTGTGTTCAACATCACAACAGTTTCTGTGGTATTTTTCCTGAGCAGGAAACAAAATTTCACAGCTGCATGCTGTTGTCTTAAATTGGCCATCAAAAAAAGCAAAAAACAACCAAGGTTCAAGTGAAACTGGTTTTATAAAAAAAATCACTGTGACCAGAGAGAACCTTCCCAGGTGATGCCACTGGGTGCACTGACTCAGAGCAGGTTGTTTGATGCTCGCCTATAGAGGGAAATATGTGTACTATGAAAGCTTCACCCAGTTGAGGTCCTCTCCCCTTTTCCTCTTTTATTTGGGGAGGGGGGTGTTAACCTACTCATATTGTTGTTTAAAATACCAATTCTGTTTTTTACTTTACACTCTTTATTCCTTTTATTTTCTTGCTATATTTTCTAGAATTGATGTGCTATCTTTTTTGTCTTGTTTACTATAATCTGAGAGATTACTAATGATCTTCCAGTTGGCACAATGGATCCAAACCTACTAGCTGCTCCTCAGGCCAAATATGAGGTTGTCTGCTCTGCAAAGATTTACATTCTGGAAAACCCTAAGAAGCAGTTGTACTCTGTCTGATAGCGCTACTATTATTTGAAAGCAATTTGATGGCAGCGGGTTAAATTACTATGTAGCCTCTCTATTTATTTATTTTGAATTTTTGCCCTATGCTTTTAATTTCCCGAAATGCTGATTATTTCTCTTTCTGGTTTTCCATTTCCCCCCATTTTTCTGACCAGCATTTTGAAAGAATATTGTGTTTTCATAAATCTTGCTACTGATCATTATAATTCTTTTAATATTTCTTCTTGTTTCAGGAATTCTGATTTCTTAGGAGTTAATTCTATTTGAAGAATTTTTACTGCTATGTTGGTAAAATTTAATTTACTTGCTGATGGTTATTGGTAATATTTTAATAGTGCTATGTCAAGAGATCTTTTGAACAGAATTGGTAGTTTGAGTGTTGTTTCTTAGGCACAGATAGGAAATGCTTTTCTTTGATCCGGTTGTCACAGGAATCTTGGTCGCACTGGTCATGTACTGCAGAAACAAAAGTGTTTCCTTCACCTTAAGGCGATGACGTTCTTGAGCACAAGAATTTTCCTTTATAAAGATGGCACATCTGGAGTGTTTCTACAGATGCTGGCATCTCATAGCAGCCGGCCCGACAGCACGAAACACTGCCTGGTCCCGTGCCGTTCTCACAAGAGTTGTAATGCTCGAGTGCATGGTTTCAGCCATGTGTTAATCCGTTTCATTCAGAATCGTCCTTCCTTTTACTGCCCTTCTACATGATATCCTTTTCCAGAGACTGGTCTCTCCGGACTCTGTGTCCAAAACCGATGAAGCCTCACCATGCTCGCCTCCAAAGTGCCTTCCGGCTGCCTTTCTTCCAAGACAGATTCGGTTCTTTTGGCAGTCCATGTAATAGTACTAGTTTAATATTCAATCCAAATGCAGGTCCAGAGACTAAGCAGAGTCTATATTAAACCTTTAAAAAGTATTGGTTTTTCACAATAATACAAATCAATATCGTTGAACTGAAAGCACTGCTCTCTAATGAAACCCTGCATAGTAAACAGACTGAACTATTCTCAGCTTTGATGCTGACTTTGGCGGTGTGTGTCAATCACCGTCTGCCTGAAGTCTTGTAGAGAGATGGAGGAGAGTTGATGAAGTAGCCACGGTCTGTTTTGGAGAAAGCGAACATCAATTGAGAGTGGCCTGGAGGACTCACTGAGCAAAACAGTTGGAGATAACGCTGGAGTCAAGATGTGAAGATGTTCATACTTCTGTCTAGAGAGTTTGGACTTCGATCTATTGGTAATGGTGTGTTGTTGGTCGTTTTGGACCAAAGAAACATCATGAAAAGTGATTGTATTAGCCACTGGTACTCAGAGTACATATAAGGAATCAGGAGGTATATTAAGAAATAACTGCACTAATCTCAGATGGGATCTCAAGGTTTGACATATCTGGGCAGTGAGTGCGGCGGGATGGGAGGGAAAAAAATGACACATTCAACAGTATGAACAAAATAATTTTAGAACTTGGTCATTTCTTGGATCATGAAATGAGGAAAGGAATGTTCACGAAGGCATTCAAGTTTCAAGTCCTGGTTACTGGGAAAGAGGTGATAGTATTACAGAGCTAAATAAGGAAATGAAAAAGAGACTATTTATTTCCCAGTTTGTCTGTCATGTAAATATTTAGACACAAAACATACCTTATATGCTGAGTTTGATATGTCCAGTGACACCAATAATATCCACTGATTCTGTTAGGTTGTGGAGAGGGGAGTAGGCGTGGGAAAGGCAGTGGGTTAGATTGGTACAGGTTATACTTCCGGATAGTCTGGCTCTGGTATCCGTCATCTTCCTTGCTATCAAAGGTTTTATGTGTCTAGCTGAACTGAGTTCCAATGATGGTCTATGATAAAGCATGCCATAGTGGACCCAAAGGAGTGTGTTGTTGTTGGGCACCTCGGGTCCTCTCTAATTCAGCAACCCTGAGTAAAATGGAATGCAACACTGCCTGGTCCTGCCCCAGTCCCACGAGCATTGTGTTCGAGTCTCCTGTTGCAGCCCCTGTGCCAAAGCTGGTCGAGAGTTTTCCTCTTCTTTGCTGACCCTCTGCAATTCAAGTGGATTCATTAGAAAGTAACCGTTGATCTCTTGGTTTTCCAGAAGAACGTCCAAGGTTTTAACAGGTAAAAGTTGCTTTAAAGATGCTCAAGACTCTTCTTTTTTTTATGTGCATGTGGTTTATTTATTTATTTTTAAATCATTTTATTGAGGGCTCATTCAACTTATATCACAATCCATCCATCCATCCATTGTGTCAAGCACATTTGTACATTTGTTGTCATCATTCTCAAAACATTTGCTTTCTACTTGAGCCCTTGGTATTAGCTCTTCATTTCCCCCCTCCCTCCCCACTCCCTCCTCCCCCATGAACCCTTGATAAATTTATAAATTATTATTATTTTTTCATAGCTTACCCCATCCGACATCTCCCTTCAGCCACTTCTCCACTGTCTGTCCCCCAAGGAGGAGGTTATATGTAGATCCTTGTAATCGTTTCATCCTTTGTACCCCATCTTCCCTCCACCCTCCCAGTATCGCCACTCTCACCACTGGTCCTAAAGGGATCATCTGTCCTGGATTTCCTGTGTTTCCAGTTCCTATCCAGTGTACATCCTCTGGTTGAGTCAGATTTGTAAGGTACATTTAAGACCACATAGAGTTAATGCCTCTTGTGCTATTTCTAGATAAAAAACCAAGAAATAGCACTGTGTTTTCTTTGTAAATTGGTTTTACTATGCCTGGCTAGCCAGTAATTTGCATGGGTGTGATACAGAGTTTCCATGAAGTTTAAATGAGTTAATATAAGTAATATGCCATGAAGAGTGTTTTACTTATAGTAAGCCCTCAATAATGGTTAACAGTTATTACTATTGGACACAGTGGTGCTTCAGTGGTAGAATTCTTGGTTTCCATGCAGAGACTTAGGTTCAGTTTCTACTCAATGTATGTCATAAGCAACCATTCCCTGTCTGTCTTTGATTTTTATGTTGCTATGATTTTGAACTCATTTCAGTAGAGCTTCCAGACTAAGATGGACTAGGATGAAAGGCCTGGAAATCTACTTCTGAAATCACATCAGTGAAAACCCTCTGGATCATAAAAGTCTCATTCACAAATGATGATGGGCATGACTGGGTACCTTTTCCTTCATGGAATTGGGGTCAACTTGAAGACAGCTATCAACAGCAGCAAAAACAACATTATTACCATTAGCTTCACAGACCGAGGGAGGACTGCTCTCAGTTTCACTGATTAAAAAAAAAAAAATCATACCTGAATTTATGGCAGTGGGCCTCCGATTTTAACGTGCATCAGTTTATTAAAACACAGGTTACCCTAAGATGAACAGATGTCCCGCTTTTGGCAGGACAGTCCCGATTTTTAGCAATTATTCCCGCGTCCCATGATGTTTTAAAAAAGTCCTGATTTTTGGAAAGAATGCACAACAAGCTAGGGTATATGGTTTTCAGCTGCCATGTGACTATTTTGCCAGGATATGAGTTTTATCAATAGTGTCCCGCTTTACCAATGTTAAAATCTGGTCACCTTCGTTACCCATCACCATCTCTAACTCTTGGATATCTGCTGCAGTTGGTCTTGGGTGGGCCTAAGATTTTCTATCTTTAACAAGTTCCCAGATGATGTTGATGCTACTGTTTGGGAATCAAACTTTGAGAACCAGTGGCTGAATGCATGAAATGAGATGTGTGTTCAAAAAGAGTCAGCTACTCTGCACTTAGGAACGCTAGTCTCTTCTGGCTGTACATTCTGAACCATGGTCTATGGTTCTCTTTTTGTTTTCTGAAGCAGCAGAAACCAGTCAGCAGGTGACACATCTCATTACTCTACTTTCTTTGAATTTTCCCAGGGAGTACTAAGTATACCACTGTTAGTGCTGGCACTTTTATGTTATTTTAGGGATTTGTTGCTTTTTCCAAGGTAGTTTTTTTTCATGATGGCAGAAGATATGAATGGGAACATTATGCTGATGTTTGGATCTGTCTCAGTACTTGATATACTATAGAGTTTATATTTTTAATTTAGCATTAATTTTTAATCCATGTTTTTCTTTCTCACATCCGCTTTGATTCTGATTTAATTAGTCAGAGTTACAATTGGCTTCTCTTATGAACACACTTGTTATAAGCACAGCAATGTGGCTTTCAGCATCTCTGTAATGAAAGTTTAAACTACTTGGAACGCTAGCTTACATTCCTGTAAGTCTTTATGATCTAAATATTCTTTTCCATGATGCCAAGAAGGTTCTGTGTGATCATCTAAAGTTTGAAATTCTTTTTCAAATCAAAGGCCCTGCCAAACTCAGAATTGACTGTGTGAGCAAAATGTGTGGAAACACCACTCATTACAGGTTGGTTTATAAAAAGAGTTTCAGATTGATAGGGCTTTGAAAAATGTTTGGTGACACAGAACTCTTTCAATCAGTTCCAAATCTGGCAACTCTCTTGTTGCGTTAGATTTTCTTCTCCTCGCTTTTCTTCTCTCTCTAACAGAGACAGACACATCCCTTTTCCTGTGTCCCATTTTAGATGACTGATGGAAAAGTAAACACCAAATATGAGCATGTGGGGATGGTTTATTTCTTTTTACATTGACTAGAAGGCAGTGTTGAAAGGGAGACACTGCTGTCATTTCACAATGTAGGAAATTTAGAAAAGGTGTTAGAGCTGTTTTAAATAATTTCTATTTTTGGATTATGCCATTCATGAGGGTATGTAGTTTTTCCTTTATAGAAGGAATTTGTTTAAAGTATATCTGAGATCTCTTGGTGACAAATAAACAAAGTGTTCAAAAGAAAGCCCTGTAATTTTTTTCATTAGATGATTCATACTTAAAAATGTCAAATGATCGGGAATGAAAAGACCCAATGATCGGGTCATTAGAAACATATGGTTCTGGGAGCTGTTATGTGTGCCAACTCTAAATGTGGAATCTCAGCCCTTTCTTTTGTCCTTATGAAGATGGCAGGGTTTTGTGTGTTTCTTTTTTTCCTTTTTATATCTAAAACTCGGCACCTTTACCTGGGAGGCAGCACAGCACAGTATTAGATGTAGGGACTCTGTAATGAGTTTGCTTGGGTTCATTTCTGAGTCTACTGCTTATTCACTCACTGAGAGATGTTGGGAGAAGCCCTTAATTCTTTCTGTGCATCGGTTTTCTGACAATGTAAAATGTGCAAAAAGTATGCTTATCACAGAACGTTGCAGTGAAAAGTAAGTCACATATGTAAATAGAGTTCTGGGATAATGTAGGCACTCAGTATATGCTACTTGTTAGTATTACATTGACTGGACTTCCTTAGCTTGATTTGTTACTTCCCCCAGGGATAAAAGATTTTGACAGCTTCAACATAAATTGCTATTTTGGATATCATTCAGGAATGGATCAGACTTAAAATCACTTGGATAGTATTAAACTTAGACTATCACTTATATAAAAATTGGAGTATGCTATATTTTGGTTATGCTTTTGAAAGTGGATTTACTTCTACATATTAGAAACCATACTTCATTAAACCAATTTCACCTTACATTAAGAAAAGAAGATTTTCATTTAGACCAGCAGTATACTGCTTTGTATTTTTTTTTTGTTTATTTAAGGGAGAAAGACCCTTAGACCTTTATTTCTATTGTTTTCTCTGGAGCAAAGAAAAAGTGTAAGAAGAAGAGCCATTTGTTAGTTATATTTAAATATCTTGTAAATGTTTCAAATTAAATGTCATTTCATGAAATATATATTTTCTTTTGTGCATTTGGACTTGAGATATACATCAGGGATGATATTTTTTTATATTAATACTATATATGTATTCCTGATAGTCCCAAATTCCTAAATATTCCTTGATTCTTCCAGCTAGTTAAATCATTAGTAGCACCTTTTGTTTCTTGAGTTGGAGAGACCTAGCTGAGAACAACAACAACAACAAAATCACTGCATTTGAACTTTCAAACAGAGATTGTAGTATCTATAGCAAGAATGTAGCCTTGAGGCAAGCACTGTATTTGCAAATCATGCTCTATTGAGAAAGATAAAATATGACGTGTGTATCGTGCTCTTCTTATAAACCAAAGCTTGGAGAAGAAATCACGGAGCAGAGCAGAGCACAGCTTAGAACATACAGTAAGTCCACTAACACAGGATGAAGAATGTTTTCCCAGTGCTAAAGGTACTTTTGGAAAGGGAAAAAGGTCTAGATCTCTGATGGGATATATTTATTTCCTGACTCTCTTTCCTCCTTAAATAAGGCGAGATCTTAAAATTGAGGAGAGAAGTAAAACACAGTGGATTTGTTAGAATTAAAGAACATTGTCAGCATATACGCAATTGCTTGGGAGAAATTGTGGAGAGATGACAGACCATTGTCCCGAATGGAATGTCCAGGGTGGCACTGAATGGGGAGGACTAGTGGTAAAGGAAGAGGCTCAGGAGACCTGTGTGGAGTATGCATACTGTACTGTGCCGCAGTGAAACTATCCGCGTGTTTCTTCTTCCCCATACTTTCTCGTTACTCCGATGTGGAGAGGGTCAGTGGACTCACAGAATCTGATACTAGAGCAAACACAATATGGAGAGGCAATGTCAGAGGCAATGTCAGGCTCCATGATCATGAGAAGTTGGTACCAGCCTAATCACACCAGTGCTTTTGTCCGGTGAACTGGGCAGAGTACAGGACATCCCAGCAGCAGGCAGCAAGAAGCCGTAGGATGGAGGAATCCGATGCTCGCCCTCACTCAGATAACACCACCTTAGGAAGGAGGAGGAAGAAAAAAGTATTTCCGTTGTTATTGCAACCACTCTTGATTGTTTTGCCATCATTAAAGAGGAAAACAGAATCAGGGATAGAAAATAAAATGAGATGTAAAATATAAATTCCATTCCTGATACAGAAAATATTGGTTAACATAGTCATTCATTGCCACGAATGGTTGCCTGTTCCAAGGTCTGTATATGCGTCATATAAATATCACTTTCTGCCAAATGAAGACCACATAGCCAGGATTCTCAGGGTCTGCACATTTCTCAAATTTTTGTGCACCTGACTCCAATGTCTTTTCTTTAAATTTCAACCTTCATATTGCTGCCCACGTTAATCATCGGCCTGCAGTCTGCTTCTTTTATCAAGAAGTTTCCTCTCTCAAGAACCACAATGATGCATTTGTTTACACCTTGCAGCACCATGAGTCACTCTTTTTTCATTTGTTTCGTACTTTATTGCTTTTTGGTTGCTGCTGTTGTTCCCTTTGAACGATTCTAATTATAACTTACAGCCAGTTAGGAATAGTTTGCTCTCTAATTTTTATCAACATAAAATGACTCTATGGAATTAGTTTTCATTCTATGCCTTTACTATTATTTTGAATATTATATGTACTTTGGGACCATAGATATATCAATATTTTTAAAAAGAGTTAAGCTGACTAACAATAGGAAGTATAGACACCTTTCAAACATTACTACTGCACAGTTGAATTCAATTATCATGATGAACCTTGATAAAAGAATGCACGTAATTTAGCTTTGTGTATATTGAACACTTGTATGTCAGTTTGTCCATTTCATGGAATTTGTAGGCTGGAAGACCTTGATGCTAATTTAATACAAACAAGATAAAATATTCTTAACAAAGTGTGGTGACCATATGTGGGATTCATCTGCTGATTTTTTTTCATATTCTTTATAAACATTTCTCAGGAGCAGTAGCAATTATTGTTCAGAAGACTGAATGGCACAAGTGGTGTCACGGGAACATTAGATCTATCATTTCTAGGGGTTAAGATTTCAAGTTTAGCTAACCGAACCTGAATCCCTTCTATATCACAAACAACTAAGCTAAATTCTTTTGTGATGTCAGCCATTGATTTAATGATCCATCTATTTTTTCTCTAGGTCTGAACTGTGTACATAATGAGGTGGAAGAAATGAAAAGCATAATTTAGTTTAGGGGCTCAAGAAAGTTAGAGTGTGGTCAGGGTATTGGACTAATAAACAGGTAACTGTTATGTTACCAATTGAACAGATTGATCTTGGAGCTCAGAGGAAGAACTATTCCTCTTGATGTGAACAGGGAAGCGTCCTTCAGCCATGATTAATTAATTTATGTTAGCGAAGTAAGTAAAGGAAGAAGATATTCCCAGCAAAGGAAAAGAATGAAACATTATAACCAACTTTTAATTTTATATTACTGTCAAGTAACTAAAGTTAATAAGAATGGAAATCATTGCCAAAATATTAAATAATAGAGGAGATAAAAAAGTTGTACTGGAATACCTCGTGTAAACGATCAACACGTCACCTTGCTGGTTCTGTTGTGAGTTGTTGTGAAGTCAGGTGTGTGGGGAGGGCCTCCCCATGGGCGCAGAGCAGAACTGCTCCTAGAGTGCTTTTCAAGACTGCCAGGTTAGAAGCAGGGCTCCACCTGGGTTTGAACCGGCAACTTTTCCTCTACTAGTTGAACACCATAATCATTTTTGCCACCAGGGATTCCAAAAGTATTTATAGGAGTTATTTGATTTCTTGACTGCTGCTTCCATGAACTTTGATTTTGGACCCAAGTAAAATGACATCCCTGACAACTGCAGTGTATTCTCATTTTATCATACTATTGTCTACTGGTCCATTTGTGAGGACTTTTGTTTTCTTTACATTGAGCTGCAATCCATACAGAAGACTTCAGTCTTTTGATGTTTGTCCACTAGTACTTCAAGTACTTTCCATTGCCACCAGCAAGTTTGTGTCATCTGCATATATCAAGGAGGAGATGAAATTACATAAGCGTTGTAGGAACAGGAGACACGGCAAGTTTGAGAGGTTTGAGAAAGGAAAGTTTGGAAATGGCTGTTCTCCATTGAAGATGAGATAATCAACCAGGGCCAGACGAGTAGTTAGCTGTGTAGTACTCAGACCTATTAATTTAACAAGCATTTCTGGAACACATGTTACAGGTTATGAACTTAGTTCGACTCTTGGGATACAAAGATGAAAAACCTGGTCCTGGTCCACAAGGGGTTTACAGACATGTAAATCATTAGTTACTACATGGGACTGAGTTCTACAGGAGCTGAGAAGAAGAATCTCTTTCTCTCTGGGGAGAAGAGAGAAGGTGATAAATTTTTCTTGAAGGATACCTTATTAGACATTTTTTATTCCAGATTACCTTTAATTTTTATGAATTTTGAACATGATTATTAGATTCTCAAGCCAAATAGTAGCAGAAAATTCTAAAGGTCTGTGCTGTGCACTAAATGATATCTAACAGAATGATGGGAAATAAACCCCAACCCCCCCAAAATTAAACAGAACCTAACAAACTCTTTCCGTTCTTAGTGACAGAGCTCCAAATCAAAGTGAATTCCATAAATTAAAGAAGGCAATTTATTAACGTCATTTAAAAAGTCTGGGAATCAATCTTGGTTTTGGCTATGGCTGTATCTAGGAGACTTGAAAGTTCAATGCCAGCTAACATCGCAGGCCTCACCAAAGAGAAGCAGTCCCAGCGACCACATTCACTCATTGCCGTTGAGTTGATTCTGATTTATAGCAACCCCGTGGCACAGGGTAACGCTGCCCCTGCTTGTAACCACTACAGCACCAGGGCTCCAGCCATCACGTTAGGCATGAGTTAATGAATTGTTTGATCAAATATAGTAGTCTAATTTTTAAGATTATGGTTTTGGATGGCCCAAAAATGATGTTATGAATATCCAAATGGCCCCTGGCAGAGAACACGTTCCCCACCCTAAATCTAGGGGTTCAAATAATATCAAACCTGTGTTCTGAGAAAGGAGCTTTTTTTCTACTTTCCCTCAACCTTCAGTAGTTTGACCTCATAGCACCTCTAAGCCTGTGAATTTCCTTTGGGGCTGTGATTGTTTTCCCTTCTTCCAAAGCAATCTGACAAACAGCAGTCACTAACTGGCCACTGAATCTGATGGGAAAATTTTTCCTTACTGTTACAAAAAGATGCTATTCATATTTCTTGTTAAAATTTTAGGTAAAACTAAAGTCTACATTTAAGCCTTATGAATGCTCATGAATTAGTTGAGTATTAGACTTTATTCAATAATTTTGGAAGTTTATTTTTCTTTATAACCATCAGTTACTAACAAATAGTTCTTAAAGTTGTTTTTGTTTGCTGCTGTAGATTCCAACTTGTAATAACCCCCTGGGATAGAACTGCCCATATGGTTTCATATTCTGTAATCTTTACAGAAAAGGAGCCCTGGTATTCAGGTTAAGTGTTAGGATGCTAGCCGCATACATGTCTGGCTGTTTGAACCCACCAGCTGCTCCATGGGAGAAAGACGAGACTATCTACCTGGTGGCATAGGGGGTTATCCAGTGGGCTGTGAACCATAAAGCCAGCAGTTCAAAACTACCAGCTGGTTAGCAAGACAAAGAGGTTTTCCTACTCCTGCAAAAATGTGCAAACTCAAAGCTTATCAGTCTATCCTGTCCAAGTTGGTCACTATGGTCGATTTGATGGCTTTTTGTTTGTTTATCTTTGCAAGAGAAGATCACTAGGGTTTTTTCCCACTCATAGCCCCTGGGTGCATTTAAACTGCCAAACTTTCAATTATCATTACCATTGTTCCACCTCCCTAAACCCCCCAAAACTGCTCTTAACATTTACAGAAGGAGACTGTCAGCTCTTTCTCCTTCAGTGGGTTCAGTGCACTGGCCTTGCAGTTAACAGGGAAGCATTTTAACCACAGCACCTCCAGGAATCCTATTGTGCTACCCAAAGCCAAGCAAAAAGAAGCCATTGAGTCGATGGTGACCCATAGCACATGGTAGAACTCTACTGTGAATTGCCAGGACTGTAACTTCTTTTGGGAGTAGAAAGCCTCAACTTTCTCCTGTGGACTGGCTGGTGGTTTTGAACTGCTGACCTTGCATTTAGCAACCTAACTTATAGCCACTACACCATCTGTGCTCCTTTATTAAGAAATTCAATATAACTCTGAATACAAACCATATGTAACCTTGGTCATTAGAGTGAGTAATATAAATAGTAGAAAGCAGAAATACATATAAATCACAAGTGAATGTTTGAGAAAGCATTTCTGTAGTTGCACAGTTATGAATAGATAAAGCCTTGTAAAACTTTCATTGTGAGCCAATCCACCCCGGCCCCCAACATGATTTCTGTTAACAGAGAGCCTGAAGATTTTGAATTTAACATAAGCCAAAGAACTTGTAAACACTTTTTCTAATAATGTTTAATTCAAGCAGGAAACTAACTGATCATGGAAATTTCATGTTTCAAATGAGGCATTTTTTTTAAAGTCAAAACACAGTAGCATGGGGTTGCTTTTCTTGTTAGTTGCCATTGAATTGATTCTAATGCATAGTGACCCCATGTGTGCAGAATAGAACTGCCCCAGATGGCTTTAAAGGATTGAAATTTATGAGCATAATTTTAGATCTGTTTGAGGTGTGAAGAAATTTCTATGTGGGAGAAATTTAGAAAATAATGTGTATACATCATATGTAGCAAATCATTATGAACCATTTTAGAGTGCACCCACCCATCTGCAAAATAAGGCGCCCTGTGGCATCTGTTTGGATTTCTTTAGTCCTCTTTCACAATTTGCTTTTGTTAGATTAGTGATCAAGGATCTCTATAACATATATTATTTTTTGCCTTGCTTACTGTAACCCTTTGTAATCAGGTTCATCCCACATGGAGATAATCAATTGGACATTATTAATGTTACTCTTAAAGCTATTTCTAAGGTGAAACTGTTGGTTTGGAAGTCCTGTTTGTTTTATTAAATTTCACTTTATTAGAATTAATGACAATGATGTCTGTTATTTATTTTATCAGTTAGAATCAGTAATTTTTTTGACCTAAGGCATTATCACCACAATCAAGTTAATGAACATATTCATCACTTAGCATTTGTAATTTTTCATGCGTGGATTTTAAACCTTTATGAGCAGTTTGAAGGGTGCCAAAAATGTAGCTTATTACTATATATGTGAGACATATATAGTGTTGATTTAAAGTTTCTGCACAGCCTGGGTCAGAAAATGAAAGCTATGATTTGATTTTTGTAGTTAAAAAATGCTCTCTCCTCCTTTCTCCTCCCTCTCTAAGACATATTTGCCCAGATCAGACTGCAGTCATGGTCAGGAGATTTGCAATTGTTGTCATTAGAGCAGGTCATTCTGCCCTCCAAGTTTCAAGTCAGAAGGTCCAAACCATGTAAAACAAAATGACGACTGTTATTATATAAACACAGCATATAAACAAGGTGTACTTTAGCTTTATAGGGAGCATAGAATAGTAACATGAAGAATTTGAGGCAATTTCTCCTGAGGTGCCTCTAAACAAAAAGTAATGCAGAGATTAAAGTTTGATGCTCACAAGTGATAAGGAATTTCACCAGAGAACATTTTCTTGGGTCAAGACTAAACATACAACCCCCGATCCTTTGGAGTGGGTATGCAGATGAGGAAAGATGAGTGAGCCTCCTTGGCATTTCCCAATGCCAGGAGGAAGAACTCACTGACAAAGAGTGACTGACCTTTGATTTTGGTTTCCAGTGAGTCAATTCCAATTCACAGTGACCCCCTGTGTAAGAGTAGAACAAGACTGTGACCTTCAGAAGCAGAATGACCAGGCCTGGTGTCCTAGGTGCCTCTGAGTTGGTTCAAAGCACCAACCTTCAGGCCAGTCCAGTGCTTAGCAGTTGGAGCCACAGGGGAACTCCTGGCTGACCTTTCGAAAGCTCGAGAAGTGCAAAACTGACTCCTCCTTTGTGAGTCATTTCTGTTTGCTTCTCTTCCTTGCTCAAAGAGATTAGAGAAGGAAAACTCTACCAAGTAAAAAATCAGTGTAGAAATGCTAAAAAAAATGTCTGTGAGTGAGATCCACATTGTGCAGATTGTCACCCTCAAAGGTGACCTTAACGTTCTCTCTGGGCTCTGGATGCCAGCAAGAGATGGAAATCAGATCACTTACAAGCATCATTATTTTTACAACCCAAAGGCTGACAATAATAACAACCCATCTACTAGCTCCATGGAAGAAAAACCTGGTGGTCTGTTCCAGGAAATATTACTTGAGGCTATGGAGTGGATTCTGGCTCATAGCATCCCCATAGAACAGAGTGGAACTTCTCCTACAATTACCCAGGCTGTCATCTTGATGGGAGCATATGCCTTTTTCTTTTCTCCTGTGGAGAGGCTGGTACGTTCAAACTTCGTTCCTTTAGAATAGCAGCCTAGCATTTATCCCCTTGTGGTACCAGGGCTCCTTACTTCCAAACCCTCATAGACATTTGCGATTACTCTCACATACTCTTTCAGCCTTCCTGGGGCCTGACCTGCATATTTTGAACTTGTCAGTGTTCTGCAATTACATGACCCAGTTTGAGGTAAATCTTTATCTATCTATGTATTTGTTTGCCTATACCTATATACAGTTGACCCTTAACATCATGGGTTTGAACTGGAAGGGCCCCCTGATGTGTGGATTTATTTTTTCTGTTGCTACTGCTCAAGGGTTGCAAGTACCCACTTTAAACACTGTAATACAATATTTGTTCTTTTGTGTCTGGCTTATCTCACTATGTAAAAATTCCCAAGGTTTAGCAATGTCATAGGTTATATCAGAGTTTTGTTTCTCCTTATGGCTAGATAATATTGCATTTTGTTTATCATTAACTTGTGATGGACCCTTTGGTTGCTTATACTTTGGGGCTATTATGGCTAATTATGTAATGAGCATTGGTATACACTTATCTGTTTGAATCCCTGATTTCATTAATTTTGTGTATATACCCTAGGAGTGGAATTGCTGAGTTTTATGGTAATTTTATGTTTAACTTTTCCTTACACTGTAGTTATTTTTCACTGTAATAAAAATTTGTTTTCTCAAAGTTCTGGAAACTAAAAGCCCAATTCAGAGTTTGTTTTTTTTTTGGATCCCTTTCTTATCAGTAGCCCCAATTTCTTGGTTTCTTAAATGTATTTTTGCGTGAATTTTCATGTATGTTTCCTTGGATGCCATTGTAGGTCCTGCAAAGATGAGTATTGAGGTGAGCAAAAGAATGGCTTCTACCTTTCAGAGCTTATACTTTCATAGAGAATGAAGGGAACAGATAAATATTCTACTTTATAAAAATCCCCAGACTAATCTAACTGCCCAGGAAAAAGAAAACCATGAAGATTAAAGGCAATAGTGCACGAAAAAAATGTAAAGGCAAACAATAGAAATAACTGTGCACTTGATAAAGTGACAAGATAAAGTCTGGCCAAAGCTAAGTGGCAGTAGAGATGTGGGAATACATGGACTATTTCTGACAACTGTTACTCTGTAGACTTTTTAGAGAACAGTGTTGCACATTCAATAAGTTGACCTAGTGCTATGACCCAGGCATTCTGCATTTTGATATCTTTCTCAATATAATTTTCAATCAGGTTTATAAGAGGTTACTTATGAAGATAGCCTTTAGTGGGGGCTGGGAATTCATCAGCAAAGATATAGGTAAAGTGTGGGGAGTTCATTTCCAAAACTATGGATAAATGGGATAGTAAGGAGTAGTTGGAAGTACCTGTAGTAGCATAGAGAGATCTTAGAAACAGAATGTAGGAAGGCCAAGAAAAGTAGAAAGAGATCTATTATAGGATCATTTACATAAATTCAAAACCTTCCAGAGCACCAGTACTTATTTTGCAAGCACTAATAAAAAAGTATGCATTGAATCTATTAGAATTGAAAGATGAATCTTGGAGGTGGAATGGAGAATAAAAGAGAAAAATAAATATAACAGAGGGACTGTCCATCAATGAATGACTCTAATATGCCATCAGACTTCAGTTTTCTGTACTGGGTGAAGTGGATAAAAACCATGCAGACTCCCAGGGCTAAGAGTTTATAACTTTAAGGATTTAGGAAATACACAGTGGACGAGGTGTCATTTGAGTATAACTTGAAGGATGAGCAAAATTTTGAACAGTGATTAAAAGAGTGGATAGGGAGGGGGCAGTGGAATATATAAAGAGAGGCTTCTTGGGAGAAGGGCTAGGACGAGCCAATGCTTGGCTGGACAAAGATGAGGGCAAAGGCTTTGTTTACCAAACCAAAGGTCAACTCCACGTTCATCCAGTGGATTCTGACACATAGTGACCTTCATAGGCTTTTGGAGGCTGCACATCTTTGGAGAAGACAGTCTCATACTTCTCTGGTAGAAAAGCTGGTGGGTTTGAACCACTGACCTTATCGTTAGCAATCCAAATCTTAACCTTACAGCACCCCCAAGGTCCCCAATGGTTTTATAGGAGAGAAACGCCTGTAAAGGTTGGAGCACAGAATCCACATGCAGTAATGTTATAATAACTAGTAGTCACTTAGCAAAGGAGCCCTGGTGATGTCGTGACGTCTTCCTCATGGTGAGAAGGGAGAAAGAATGGGTGCTTTACTCCCGTTAACAGTTACAGTCTCGGAAAGTTGCTATGAGTCAGCGGGGGTTGCTATGAGTCAGCACTGACTCAATGGCAGTGAGTTTGAGAATTAGTATGATCCACAGCGTGCTACGCACTATCTTTTATGCGTCTTGTATAATGTAATCCTCACCGCGGCCATTTTACATAAATCAACGTGATCATTTGCTTCACAAACGAGGAAATTATGTCTCATCCCGAAAGTGCTAGAATCATAGTGGAGAGCTGGGAATTTCCAGTTCCATAGTCTGCACTCCTGAGCGCCATGAAAGATTCTCCTTTTCCGCCAAAGACACTGTGACTTTTAAAAATGGGCCCATGCTATTTATCCCTCTGTTAGGATAGATGCAGGGGGCCCGGTTATGAAGCAGTTAAGTCAAAACCCAGCCATAGACTGTATGGCTTTAATTACCCCCCGACTCCTGATTCGTTTGATAGCAAAAAGGATATTTGAGAAGGAAGTGGCCCATATTATAAAGACCTGAACCTGCTGCCTTTCTGCTCATGTGTGTCTCATTGAAATGATGGAGCGGCTCTGCCAACATCTAGCTAAATAAGGAGAAAACATTTATAAGCACCCTTTGACCCGTTAGAGCTAGCTATACATCCTGAAATCCTTCAAGAAACAAGTAGGTAAGACCAAAAGGGGCAAACGGGCTGTTCTCGACGCTTTGGAGAACCCACTTCATCCTGCTATCCCAGTGCCCTTAGACTCTGCCCTTGTTTGCAGCTGGAGACAGGGGAAATGGCCACGCCATAAACTAGGGGTCAAAGCTGCAGAGCACGGAAACGGAACGTAGTGTATCTCTTACTGGTCCCTGTAGAAATAGAACTTGACTTGTTGCAAATTAAGAGCCAGAAAAAAAAAAAAAAAAAGAGCCAGGTGAACATTTAGGTCAATTACTCTGACACTCCTGCATTTTGGTGAGTAATATTTTCAAAATGAGAAATGGTTAAGTATAGAAGGCCACCAATGGAACACAAAAGCCAAAGATGTGTAGAAAGGCCTTTTAGTGATATACCCATGTGAACTGAAATTTCAACACGCCTGTTTTTTATTTATGCCTTCCATTTTCTTGCATCTTTACCCATTTCTCAAATTCTTCCCTCGCTATTTACACATCAAAACATCTGGGATTGAGTTTCCAGCACCTGCTAGAGGAAGCAGGGGCTTTGCTGCTGAAATGCTTTTAAATGGCATGATTTAAATGAATATTTTTTTCATTCAGTTCCAAAAGAAGATACTTCAAAATCTGGTATTTCTAAACAAACCTGCAGCTTGAAAAACAACAACAAAAACAATGTCAGCAAAAGAAATATCCCAATGCGAAGATTTTGATAAAAGAATAAAAAGGGGGAAGGAAACGGCAGATACACTGCAAACAGACTCTTCATGGTTTAGACCTGGAAGACTCTGCCGTACATCTGTTTAACATCTTGCAGTTTCAAGCGCTCTCCCTTGAAAAACCTTCTGTACCAATGACACACAGAATAAAAGGTTATGTTATGACTTTCAGATGGAAACCTGCAAAAGTTTATCTGCGGGACTGGGCCGTTAACTCTTGCTGCTTCTGACTCTAACTGTTAAAAGATTTCTCATGTGTAAATTATAATAAACTTTTAAAGTTCACTCAGGCACCACTAGAAAGAATTTTCACTTGGAGAGAACAATCATGCTGTGGAATGAATAGAATGTTTTCAGTTGTGATGTTGAAATAGAACTTTAATATCCCCACAATGAATTTTATAGAGTACTTTTAGCAATGGGCCCTGGCATGACCATATACTGGATTTGGAGCAAGAGCACTGTATTTGAAATAGGACAGTATGACTGAACCTCCATCACTGCCAGCAGTCATTGAACATTTTGTTGAGAAAGCGGGAGCCTATTTGCTCCCAGGTATGGACACGGAACACTCTGTTATCAATGCAGTACCTCCACATTTGCCAGGGGCTCTGGGTAACTAGCAACCATGTGTATGCGCATCTTCTTGATCTGTAGGAAGGAGCTATATCCTCTTTTCCAACTATCCAAGATGCCCCAAAGCCAGTCTCTCGCCTTTGTGCCCCCAGCACGGAGCAAGTACCTCACAGAACTACTGTTTGAAGCTCACCACACAGCAAGTGGGTGTGTGAGAATAGGGGCTATAGAATTTCCTTCAGAGACATTCCCGCCCTCTGTCCCAGACGAAGGAAGAATCTGCTTTGCAGCCGGCATGCTGCAAGGGATTTTCCATGTGCATTCTATTATGCTGAAGCTGATCATGGTGACAAATTACACATTAAATAGCTATCTATGTTTCCTAAAATCTCACATTCTTGTCTCTTTGTGGGGAAAGTGATGTAATACTCGATTGCTTGTGTAAACAAAATCATTTAATTAGAGTGTGTCAGCTTCCTTTGGCATTTCACACAAGCTGCATTCTGTTCAGATGCCATCAGGGACTTTAGTTACATAGTGACTACCTGTGCCCCTGGGGACAGTGGGGTGTGCATACTGACACTGCTAGGAGCCAGAAGTTTTCGCTGGGGATTTAAGTTTAGGATACTGTTATTAATTTGTTTTAGAAAATCGCTGCAGAGTATTCCAACAAATAAGACATAGAAAAACACATGGTCCTTGTTATCCAATAACCATCCCTCTGCAAAGGAAACATGGTCTATTTCCCATTGGAGAAGGACCTTACAACAAACTAGTAAATATGGAAAGAAGAATACACATGTACTATAATTTTATTGAATAGTTCTCTTCGTGCACTTATACAGACCACACCCCCTCTGCCCACCCTAAGACACCACTCACACAACATGTCCCAGCTGTGATTAGTGTAATCATTACCACACTATCAACAAGCCTCAGAGATTTGTATGGCTTGTTTTATAAATGAAGAGAGGTAGGGATGGAGGACCAGATATTTTAGGAGCAAATTCGTCTTTCTCCTCTCTGTTTATAAGTAATAAGATGGATCTCATCGAGCTCAATGGACTGTGTGGAGTTAGGTGGGAGAATTAGAAGGATCCATGGCATATTAGGTATTTCTGGAGGAAAGTCAGAAGTTTTTCCATGGGGCATCTTTTCTGGATGAAGCCTTCATTGGATGAAAACGTTGACTTTTTCTGTGTCTCTCTCGTTGGAGCTCAAGTGGAGTACTTTCCTTTGGGTTTAATATTGTTCCTGTTGGTCAAGGTTTCTGAATTTTTCTTCCATTCTCTATTGTTTTTCCCTGGAGTTGACTAGATGAGAAATCCTTACTTAATGGCTAATTCCAAGTTTACTGCCAAGACCAGACATAAAATATGATCTAAAATATGGACTTACCTGAAAGCTTTGGGACATTAAATGCTGTCAGGTCCAGGTTTGGTTGTAAAAAGAACCCTAGGCAAAGGCCGGAAAAGGATTTCATGAAAGCAAAAGTTCATGTGTCCAGATTCTAAGAGATCATGCAGTAGGCTAAAGAAGAGATTTAGTGTGTGGTTTTCTTCTCTTTATAGTTGATTTAGTTTTTCTTTTTTTGTGCACCATTCCCAGAAGTACTGCAATACCAGGTCGATGCATGGAGTGGACAGAGCAAGCTCCTCTGAGCATACAGAGATTAGCTCAGATTAAGCCATAGAAGAAACAGGTGTGTTCTTTTAAACTTCTGACACATGAATACCCAGAAAACTGGGTGATTAGAATGAAAATGGCATTGGTGACTGTGGGTGAGGCCAAGCACTCTCACTGGGCTATTGGAATCTTCTGTGGTCTTGTAATTCCTTCATCAGATTGCCTACTTTGATTAGACTCAATCATGATCTCTCTAGAACCCTATAAATATATACATATATCCAAAATCATATAGAATATATATCACATGACTATCAAACGCCAAGAAGTTCATCTTCTTATGCAGTTCTCGTGTCTTTTAATTTTGACATGGGCTATCTATTTATAGTACATTTCCCAAGGCATCTTCCTCCTAAGGTAGCTTGCACTACAATATTATTGACTTGCCAATTTTGACTCATGATGATCCCAGGTGTTACAGGGTAGCTTGATAGGGTTTTCTTGGCTGATTTCCTAACTGAAGCAAGACAGCCAGACCTTATTTCCCCGAAAATAAGACAGTGTCTTAGATTAATTTTTGCTCCCAAAGATGCTCTAGGTCTTATTTTCAGGGGCTATCTTATTTTTCCATGAATAAGAATACAGTATACATTTATTGTTGAAAAACCATAAAGGAAATGTATTACCTGTATGCAGTAGGGTAGTAGTTGTCATCACAAACCAGCATAACCAGACAAACTGAATCCTACATTATCAAGAATTTCTTTTTACTACCATTATTTCCATGTACAACAATCTATGGTACATTTACTCATAATTTATGGTACACTTACTCACACTGCCTTTCTGCTTCGGCTGCGTGGCAGCCAACAATGAGCTGCACGGTGGCGCCCACCGCTACAGTCCAGAGTCCAGGGTTATGGTAGCTTCAGGAGGGCCTTATTATCGCGGAGGCCTTATGTTTGGGGAGGTCTTATTTTCAGGGGATGCCTTATGTTTTAGCGAGAGGAAAACTGTAAGTAGGTCTTATTTTCAGGGCATGTCTTACTTTCGGGGAAACACGGTAGGATGATACCCTTAGATGAATTGAACAAACAAGTTTTAGGCTAATGAGGGAGTGCAAACCATTTGAATCACCTAAGGACCTTAGGTTCAGATATGCTGTTGCTGCTGTTGGAGACTATTGAGCTGATTTTGAGCCCTGGTGCCATTGAGTTGATTTGTTGAGCCCTGGTGGTGTACTGGTTAATATTGGGCTGCGTTTCACAAGGTCAGCAGTTCAAACCCACCAGCTACTCCGTTGGAATGGGGCTTTCTATTCCTATAGAAAGGGAATGGGCCTGAGATGGAGCTTTCTACTCCTATAAGGAGTTATAGTCTCATTAACCCACACGGGTAGTTCTACACTGTCCTATAGAGTTGGTATGAGGCAGCA
>NW_022103904.1:6483538-6488050 GCF_000313985.2 Echinops telfairi
AGCTCGAACCATGGTCATTTGCTAATATCTGAGCACGTAACCACTGCCTCATCAGAATTCCTTCATCTATAAATAATATCGTCAAACTCTCTACTATTGAAGTAATGTTGAATTATAAATTATATGATATGAAATGTGTTATTTGCATAAATTGACTTTTCTCATAATTAAAAAGGAGAATTAGATTAAAGCAGGCCTATTTCAAAGTAATGTACCTATTTCTCCACTATATGTTTGCAAAGTTATTAAAGTAATTGATATTATACAGGGTTTGCCAAAAGGCTGGGCATTCCCAGGCCTTACAATTAAACCGCAGTGTCCAAAAGAGCTTGCTTAACATATTATTTATCAAGCACTGACGGAAGAGTCAGTGTGCTACAAGATAGCGAAGTGAAGCCAATTTTTTTTCGCAGGTTGAATAACAGCATTTAAGTATTGTGTTCAATTGATAATATAACCTTAAGTTTATAAGACAGCAAGAGACTCTGGAGGCTATCTGGTCTGAACAACCTGTTTCCCAGATGAGGAAGGAGAGGCTTTGAGATAGAACTTGCCAAACCTGCTGGAATTAGAACTCTGTTCTGTGAATTCCCTGACTACCATAACCTGCTCTTCCCTTCTGGCCCCACGCTAGTTCACTCTTGACTCATTTTGCCTACTTTCTGCACCTCTTGAGGGCTGGATTCTCATCCCCCAGGTTTGCTGAAGTCTAGTTCATCCTGCAGTGCACCTTCGTTAAACACATTTCTTTTCTCCATGAGAAACCTTTCTTTAAGCATTCTAATGGGAATATCTTTACACAAACACACACATTTCCTTTTACCAGAGAATTGTGTGCATTTCAGAACTCTTTCATGGACTGAGTCTGATTGAATCTGCACTCGGGCACCATGAGAGGAGAAAGAAGTAACTGACTGAAGATCGCCAGATCAAAGAAACACTACAGAGCTGATTTTTCTTATTAGAAAAGAAATACATGCTTCCAACAAAAAATTAAAACACAGACAATAGGCATAAGCAAAAGAAATAAACAAACATGCATATTTGATGTATGTTTAAATAGAGGTAACTTGTGTTTATGGCTCTTTAGATTTTGATGGATATGTACTTAGTTTTAGAAGTTAGTATACGCATTATCTACTGCATGTCTGTCATTTTGTAACACTGTGGAGGCTTGTGTATTACTATGATACTAGAAGCTATAACATCAGTATTTTATATGCACTCTGGGTTTCATATTGTAGAGAAGCTTCAGAAGTACATCCAGACTGAGATAGACTAGGAATAAAGGCCTGATGTTCTATATCTGAAAATGAGCTAATAAGGATGTTATAGATCACACAGAATACTGTCTCATTCACTTGCTTGGGTGATGACACCAGGGGGACCAATTGCTGGATGAGGACCTCGCATTGTTGAAGTAGAGGGCCCAAGCGCTCCAGTAGTCATCTCAAATGTGCTGGCTCTCATGAGGATGATGTGGAAGGGTTTCCTTTCTTTATGCATAAGACTCACAGCCATTAAGTCAGTTCCACCTCATAGTGTCCCTTTAGGACTTGGTGGACCTTGTGGATTTCTGAGGCTGATACTCTTTAGGGGAGTAGAAAGCCTTGTCTTCCTCCCAAGGGGCAGCTGGTAGTTTCAAACTGCTGATATTGTGGTTTGTGGCCCTATGATTTTTATGCAAGATTCATGCACATTTCTTTTTTTAAAAATCATTTTATTAGGGGCTCATACAGCTCTTATCACAATCCATACATACATCAATTGTATAAAGCATCATGCACATTTCTTAAAAGATTTTTTATAGGTATGAACAACTGTTCCTTAGGATATGAACTCTGAACTCTCTGTATCATTTTCACCTTTTTTTTCCCCCAGTGATATCTTCTACAGCTTTCCAATACAAATCTTCCAATTTAGTGATCTTGGATTTATACTCTCTTGTATTTTTAGCCTTTTTGCATCTGCTAATTTGAGATCATGTTTTATGTTTTTGTGTCTGAGTGTAAATAAATATGAAGTGATGGGTTGAGTGTTAGTGAAACCTAACTACAACTTCTTAAGACTATTACTAGTTTAACTATCTAAACCCTGAAGAAAATATCTTGTTTTCTATTGCTTTTAAACATTTTATTGTTCACAGGATAATTTACATGTGAATATTAAGTTTATCAAGGAGTAGAAAGACGTCCTTCTTCCAAGGAGCAGATGGTGGTTTCAAACCGCTGACCTTGCAGTTAGCCCACCATGTAACCATTATACCACCAGGAGGGACCCTATTATGGTCACTGTATGTGAGAATTCTCCGTGGCAATGATGTTTTTTCATTTGCTTAGTTTTTGTTTTTTTTTTTGATTGAACAGCATTGGTTTGTGTACATTACTGCATTGAGGTTGAGTGCTCAGTGAGATACAAGAAATAGTAGTTCTAATGTAAACATATCTAACAATAAAGGTCATGTTTGACAGATACATTATTTTGAGCACCCCTGTGCTTGCCACTCTGAGTTCCTGTGGAGAAGGTGTACCTTTTAATCAATGAAATGACTGCTACTATTTGTGAAGATGACATCCATTGTCACTTTACTGTTTCCACTGCTACTTGAGATTTGGTCTGAAGATACAGACTTTTTCTAGGCTTGGTTAATGATCAATTATGAATAGACAATATTTTGTTTGTAAAGATAGAACTAATTTAATTACTAAGAATATGCAATGACAAATTTTGATCTGATCATTAAATTTAAATTGAATATGAAGTTAGAGAAAGCATTAAAGAAATATTAGCATGGTATAGAAGGAAAACACAAAGATGATAATGTCAAAGCATTTTTTCATGTGGAATGTATCATGTAGTTGGCAATTTGGATGTAGGCAACTCTAGTATATCAATTTCAAGTAGTGATATAATCAGGCATGTTAGTTTGTTGTTAGGTTAGTGAGGTGAGCTTAATTGAGAAAAAGGCATTTGAGTAGAATTTTCATATGTGAGTTGTGGAAAGTGAATTCTAAATATAGAAGTAGCACAATGAAGCAGTGTAAAAATCCACGAGCATCCATTCACTTCTGACTCACTGTGACCATTAGGCAAAGTAGATCTGCTCCACAGGGCTGTAAATCTTTACTAAAGCACACTGCCTCCTCTTTCTTCTGTAGGGTAAGTGTCGTGCCTGGACCACTGGTTTTTTGGTTAGCAGTCCATCACTCAGCCCGCTGTGCCGTACAGACAATAGTACTGCAAACTTGGTCTTAGAAGAGTCTAATGTAGCAAGAGAAAAGATGATAGGGGAGGAAAGTGGTAGACAATAAACCTGAAAAAGGAGACCGGGATTAGAGTCTGTGGAACATTCACCATAGATTCTGTGGAGCATAACCATTACCATAGTAAAGCGATTCTTCAGGCTTTGGGGAACCAGTAGGAGAAGATTTCGAGCAGGAGATGGCATGATTGGGTATTTCTCTAAGGAAATTGACTCTGAATTTGTCACTAAGAGAAATTTTGGAAGGTTTTATAATACTTCAGGAGGTTATCTATAATTATTTATAATAGTGATCTATCACATCTCAGGGTTTTTTTTCCTGTGCCTTTGGATCTTCTAGTACCGTCAAGGGCGAGCTAAGGCTCCCCTTCTCTTCCGCAGTCGATTGTGTGTATTCCAGGGAGCGCAGCCTTTTTCTGAGGTTATCTGGAGCGTTGATATGAGTCACAATAGATTTGATGACAGTGAGTTGGTTTTGATTTTAGGTTTTCTATATTGCTATTGATGTCAATTATTTTTCCTCTTCTAGTGAATAAGAGCCTTGGTGGTACAGCGGGTTAAACATTGAGCTACTAACTGGAAGGTTGGAGGTTTGAACCATCCCCTCCTCCATGGAAGAAAGATGAGGCTGTCTACTTGAATAAAGATTTACAGCCTTGGAAACCCTATGGATTAGTTCCCTTCTGTCTCACACGTTTGTTGAAAGTTGGAATTAACTCTAGGATCATGAGTCTTCTTATGAGTATTCAGTTTTTCTTGGGGTTACTTTTACTTTCTGGGACATAATCTGCTTTATTCACCATTTTTTCCTGACCAGGAAGAGCAAGAGCAGATATAATCAAGAACTCTTATTCTCTGCTTTGGTAGAGGAGAGCTGTTATGCATCACCACCCACCCCCACCTACACCCCCCTCCCCATACACACTTCAGTGGTGGCATTTAATATAGAAAGAGCTTTATCTTCAAATTATCACCAATAAGATTTATGTGAGAAGCATGTGATCACACACTGTGGACAAAATATTAGCTCAATAAGTAATTGAACGTTACTGAGACCCTTTCCTTCACTTAGCAGTTTCAATTCCCTTTGAAAGTGCTCCCCAGCCAGAATAGCCCTTGCTCTTTCCTTTCCCTTTGAGCTCAGTCTCTTCTCTGCTGTCTTCCACGGTGCTCTTCCTGGTTCCTTACGGTCTCCACTTCCGTTTTCTCAGGGTCTATTGCTCATATTACCAGTTGTGTTGTTCCAACTA